>NC_084617.1:60986142-61246142 GCF_033978795.1 Nerophis ophidion | reverse complement strand
AGATGGAATTAAAGTTATAAATATATACATGTATTGTTTTCAACGTTAACCTATCAGCCCCCCAATCATTACCCCTCAAAGACCTCATTATATTTAACACCTTTTTACTTTTTCCCCTATTTTTTTATTTTCCGTTGGAACACTCCTGAAGGAATAAATAAAGTACTATCTAATCTAATCTAATCAAATCTATTTTGCTGATGTGGGTTGACTAGTTCATATTTTTATCAAACCATATTCCTAAATATTTAAATACTTGTACCTCTTCTATATTTTCACCTTAGAGTTTTTATTTGGAGCTTGTTTGGTACTTTTGTCTTTGTAAAATGTATGACTTTTGTCTTTCCAACAGAGAATCTTAAACCTCAAGCCGTTCCCCAGTCTTGAACATTATTTACCACTTTGTTAGTTTTTTGATTATTTCTTTTGACTCTAAATAATATACTAGTCTTTCATTAATCTTTTTTTTTTTTCCATTACTTTTCCCCAAATTTATAATTTCCTGCCTCTTCCGGGTCTTACCCTGACTTGCATATTGGAATTGTTACCGCTAATTTTCCCCTCTGCCGGTCATTCTCCTTCTTCATATATCCTGTCATATCATTTCAAGACCACTTCTTTGACGATGCCACCTAAGTTTTTGATCATTTGATAACCCGCTAGGTCTTTCCCCGGTGACGTATTTTTAACCTTTTTCAAAATTCGAACCATTTCATTCAAAGAAAATGTCATATCCATAGTGTTGGTAAAGCTATTAACGTTGTCTTCCATCATTTCCCCAATATTTAAACTCATTGTTTTTTCTCTCTTTTGTTTTTCCACATTTCTCAAATTATCATTACTGTGAACTTTAACAAATGTTTTTGCTAAAGGTTCTGCTGTTTCTTTACCCGTGACTACATCTTCTTTGATAAATGTGGCACATCATCCTCTTTACCCTTCATTCCTATCTTTACGAATCGTTATATATCCTTTTATTATAAAGTTTAATTTTGGCTTCAGCCCTGTTTCTTGAATACAAATTATACGTGGTTTAGTTTTCATATTTTTAATATATCCCTTTAATTCATGTTCGGTTGCTATCAAACTTCTGGCATTCCACCGGACCATTAACAGGGTGTTGGAATGTGGTAACATGACTCCGTCACGTCTACTCTCCGTAGTACAGCTTGCACCCGGTACCAAGATAGTTCTTTCAACAACTTTGATGCTGCTTTGACAATTATTTTGATCTTCTCAGTCTTATTTTTACTTTCATTTTGTATCAAAGCTGAGTTGTGCTCTCTGGTTTATTTTGCAAATGAACCGACAGAACATGATCATGTACAAGACTCGCCTACCCACAATGCACTGCAGCCCAACGCTCCTGGTCGGATGTTTTTTCCGGGGTTCATGGAGAGATGCGGTAAAGAGTGGTAGCCAAGACACACGGTCACACACGGTCACACACGGTCACACTCGGCAATTATTTTGACCTGGGGAGCAGATATAGAGGAAAAAATGTGTCTGGGGGGCCGGGATATCTGATTTTCAGGTACAAAAAACTTCACAATGACACAAAATAAACACAACAGTTAAACCTCACACTAAAAACAAGACATTGACTTGTACGTTCAAAAGACAGAATAGAACAAGTCAAGACATGCAATGCCATCTACAAAATGTTATGTAAATGTTAGTCATTACACACGCGGCTATGGTTTTGATGTATTTGTTACAGACATGTTTACGTCAAGTAACATCACATGGTTCCATTTGCACCTTTCAACAAATCTGAAAAGGAATATTAAGAAGTAAAACTTATATTTAATCCTACCTCTTCTCCGAGCACACGGTGACCGTACATACGGGTCGAAAAATGTTGACCTAATTCAGCATTTCTCAAAGTGTGGGGAATAGAGACATGACAGGTGGGGGCTCGAGGAAAGGGAGGAAATTTTTTATTTTTGATTTTTTTTTTACTATGCTTTCATTTTCTATACACACTGTAAATCACTTTGTGATTCTGTCTGTGAAATCCGCCGTATAAATAAATGTAAATTACTTATTTTTCCTGTAGGCTTTAAATTTCTCGGCAGGAGCGAAAGTTTGACAGACATAGCAACAGTAACTTTTGCAGGCAGGGCTAAGAGGAACAAACTTTCGCGCGGATGGGTAGCAGGCTAATGTGCGAACCACAATTACACAAAATGGATACATTTGCAACTCGCACCTCAAAGGTCTGCGGAGAAACAAAAATATGACGGGTCTAATCAACCAAAAAGTCAACCTAAAAGAAAATATGGCGAAGGGTATCTTGCTCTTGGATTCACGGCAGCGGAGGTGGGGGCAGAGGAGAGACCCCTGTGTGTTCTTTGTCTAAAACGGCTAGCAGCAGACAGCCTGAGACCCAACAAAGCAAAGAGACAACTCGAGACCACACATGATGTCCAATAAATTGTTTTGTTGGGGCGATGGGGGTAGGTGGGCCTTGAGTCTAAAGTGGTGATGACAGAAAAAAAAAAAGTTTGAGAAGCCCTGACCTAATTGTACGGATCTCACTTTAAACGGCAAACCGATCATTTAAATGTTTTCACTTTGAATATGAAACGAGGAGTAAAATGTACAATATTATCAATTATTTCACAAGGACATGTTTTAAGGATATCGTACAGTATAATTAAATCTAAAATGAATGTGATCACTTTCAGGATCATTTTATTTTTAGCCAGTAAACAACTGTTATGTACTTTTGAATCGGGTTTTAAAAAAAAAAAAAAAGGGAGGGACAATCAAGGATCAACAATGGCACGACTTTCACTAACTTGCGTGAGGTCAAAAGACAAGAGATTTTAGACCAATGCTGCTTTGGATCTGTTCCTGCTAAACTAGTAAGTGACTTTCAATGCTCAAATCAGAATAATAATACTAATTTTAGCTACTGGAAATTTGTGTGGTAGCAATAAATACCCACCAGCGCGATACTTTGCAGTTCCACACTGACCAACCACGCAACAAACTCAAAAGAACTGTACAAGGAAAAAACAATGCAGTGACTTCAAACTGCAAATATAAGGTTTGAGTAAAATATGTAGGTTGGTGTGAATGTTGTCCGTCTATCTATGTTGACCCTGCAATGAGGGGGCGACTTGTCCAGGGTGTACACCTCCTTCCACCCGATTGTAGCTGAGATAGGCGCCAGCGACCCCCACGTCCCCAAAAGGGAATAAGTGGTAGAAAACGAATGTAGGTTCCTACTGTGGAAAGTTCAGTAATACAGAATCATTGTGGCATTATCGTGTCAGTTTGACGCTATATGCGCTAGTCCTCATGGTAAATGTGGTTTTCCTTTTGGGAAAACGCCATCGCTTTGGTTCACTGGTGCGGCCAATATAAACCAAAACTGAAAATTCTTAAGTGGGGCTTTAAGTAGAGTTTATAAATCTTGTATCTGTGCCACATATAGCCTTATTTCAGTGTCAACAGTCTCCAGCTTACTTGCTACACATGTTTTGGCTCTGCCCATCCCTGTGCAGTTATTGGACCGACATTTTTAATACTTTGTCTGTTGTTGTAATTACCTACTAGGCCTTCTTTGCCTTTATTTGTTGTTGTATCTTTATGTTAGCAATTGGGACTTTTTGAATGAAATTGTCTGTGGCTCCATGTTAACGAAGTTGCCTGTACTATTTGACTGATGCATTTTATTGATTGATTTATTAGCAGTAATTGCACAAAGGCATTCTTCTTCTTTTAGTTTTCTGACAGCACGTAGGCGTTCGCATCAACTTTCGTCTTTTTAACAAATGGGTAAAGGGGGGATGATGTATGCCGTAAAACTAGTTGGCACATTTAATATTTAATAATAATGAATATTGTAAAATTCTATAATTTTTGTTATTTAAAGGGGAAAACCCGATTCAAAAGTACATAACAGTTGTTTACTGGCTAAAAATAAAATGATCCTGAAAGTGATCACATTCATTTTAGATTTAATTATACTGTACGATATCCTTAAAACATGTCCTTGTGAAATAATTGATAATATTGTACATTTTACTCCTCGTTTCATATTCAAAGTGAAAACATTTAAATGATCGGTTTGCCGTTTAAAGTGAGATCCGTACAATTAGGTCAGGGCTTCTCAAACTTTTTTTTTTTCTGTCATCACCACTTTAGACTCAAGGCCCACCTACCCCCATCGCCCCAACAAAACAATTTATTGGACATCATGTGTGGTCTCGAGTTGTCTCTTTGCTTTGTTGGGTCTCAGGCTGTCTGCTGCTAGCCGTTTTAGACAAAGAACACACAGGGGTCTCTCCTCTGCCCCCACCTCCGCTGCCGTGAATCCAAGAGCAAGATACCCTTCGCCATATTTTCTTTTAGGTTGACTTTTTGGTTGATTAGACCCGTCATATTTTTGTTTCTCCGCAGACCTTTGAGGTGCGAGTTGCAAATGTATCCATTTTGTGTAATTGTGGTTCGCACATTAGCCTGCTACCCATCCGCGCGAAAGTTTGTTCCTCTTAGCCCTGCCTGCAAAAGTTACTGTTGCTATGTCTGTCAAACTTTCGCTCCTGCCGAGAAATTTAAAGCCTACAGGAAAAATAAGTAATTTACATTTATTTATACGGCGGATTTCACAGACAGAATCACAAAGTGATTTACAGTGTGTATAGAAAATGAAAGCATAGTAAAAAAAAAATCAAAAATAAAAAATTTCCTCCCTTTCCTCGAGCCCCCACCTGTCATGTCTCTATTCCCCACACTTTGAGAAATGCTGAATTAGGTCAACATTTTTCGACCCGTATGTACGGTCACCGTGTGCTCGGAGAAGAGGTAGGATTAAATATAAGTTTTACTTCTTAATATTCCTTTTCAGATTTGTTGAAAGGTGCAAATGGAACCATGTGATGTTACTTGACGTAAACATGTCTGTAACAAATACATCAAAACCATAGCCGCGTGTGTAATGACTAACATTTACATAACATTTTGTAGATGGCATTGCATGTCTTGACTTGTTCTATTCTGTCTTTTGAACGTACAAGTCAATGTCTTGTTTTTAGTGTGAGGTTTAACTGTTGTGTTTATTTTGTGTCATTGTGAAGTTTTTTGTACCTGAAAATCAGATATCCCGGCCCCCCAGACACATTTTTTCCTCTATATCTGCTCCCCAGGTCAAAATAATTGCCGAGTGTGACCGTGTGTGACCGTGTGTGACCGTGTGTCTTGGCTACCACTCTTTACCGCATCTCTCCATGAACCCCGGAAAAAACATCCGACCAGGAGCGTTGGGCTGCAGTGCATTGTGGGTAGGCGAGTCTTGTACATGATCATGTTCTGTCGGTTCATTTGCAAAATAAACCAGAGAGCACAACTCAGCTTTGATACAAAATGAAAGTAAAAATAAGACTGAGAAGATCAAAATAATTGTCAAAGCAGCATCAAAGTTGTTGAAAGAACTATCTTGGTACCGGGTGCAAGCTGTACTACGGAGAGTAGACGTGACGGAGTCATGTTACCACATTCCAACACCCTGTTAATGGTCCGGTGGAATGCCAGAAGTTTGATAGCAACCGAACATGAATTAAAGGGATATATTAAAAATATGAAAACTAAACCACGTATAATTTGTATTCAAGAAACAGGGCTGAAGCCAAAATTAAACTTTATAATAAAAGGATATATAACGATTCGTAAAGATAGGAATGAAGGGTAAAGAGGATGATGTGCCACATTTATCAAAGAAGATGTAGTCACGGGTAAAGAAACAGCAGAACCTTTAGCAAAAACATTTGTTAAAGTTCACAGTAATGATAATTTGAGAAATGTGGAAAAACAAAAGAGAGAAAAAACAATGAGTTTAAATATTGGGGAAATGATGGAAGACAACGTTAATAGCTTTACCAACACTATGGATATGACATTTTCTTTGAATGAAATGGTTCGAATTTTGAAAAAGGTTAAAAATACGTCACCGGGGAAAGACCTAGCGGGTTATCAAATGATCAAAAACTTAGGTGGCATCGTCAAAGAAGTGGTCTTGAAATGATATGACAGGATATATGAAGAAGGAGAATGACCGGCAGAGGGGAAAATTAGCGGTAACAATTCCAATATGCAAGTCAGGGTAAGACCCGGAAGAGGCAGGAAATTATAAATTTGGGGAAAAGTAATGGAAAAAAAAAAAAGATTAATGAAAGACTAGTATATTATTTAGAGTCAAAAGAAATAATCAAAAAACTAACAAAGTGGTAAATAATGTTCAAGACTGGGGAACGGCTTGAGGTTTAAGATTCTCTGTTGGAAAGACAAAAGTCATACATTTTACAAAGACAAAAGTACCAAACAAGCTCCAAATAAAAACTCTAAGGTGAAAATATAGAAGAGGTACAAGTATTTAAATATTTAGGAATATGGTTTGATAAAAATATGAACTAGTCAACCCACATCAGCAAAATAGATTTGATTAGATTAGATTAGATAGTACTTTATTTATTCCTTCAGGAGTGTTCCAACGGAAAATAAAAAAATAGGGGAAAAAGTAAAAAGGTGTTAAATATAATGAGGTCTTTGAGGGGTAATGATTGGGGGGCTGATAGGTTAACGTTGAAAACAATACATGTATATATTTATAACTTTAATTCCATCTGTTATTGATTACGGATGCATTATTTACCAATCTGCTTCAAAAACATGACTTGGGAAAATAGACCGGATCCAGTCACAGGCTTTAAGGTTATGTTGTGGAGCTACTACATCAACCCTAGTGGCAGTATTACAAGTAAAAATGAACGAAAAACCTTTGGACAAGAGGAGAGATCAACTCTCAGCAGTTTATCGGGCAACTTTAAAAGGATCCAAGCAAGGATATCCGACTTGTCCAGTGTTACCAATCTGCCAAGAAAAAGAGAAAACAAAAAAGAATAGTTTTGGGTGGATTATAGGAGACATATGTAATAAAGTTAAAATTGACAATATTAAAGTTAGTCCTACGGTACCAATGCCTGCAATACCACCGTGGATGTTTGATAACCCAAAAGAAAACATGCAATTACTAAAGAATAGAAATTTAAATAGTTACCGGATAGAAAAATGGATTGAGATATGATATATACGGATGCATCAAAAACTATATAGAAAAATAAAGGTAAGAGCTGTAGCAGTTATCCCACAAGGAAACATAGTATTAAATAAAATAATCAGTGATAAACTATCTGTTTTTACGGGGGAATTGGTAGCAATTTATATGGCAGTTAACTGGATAGAGGAAAACAAAGCAAGGAAAGTAGTTGTGTGCTCGCAGTCCAACAGTGCATTGATGAGCATAAAAAAACATAGCATCAGAAACAAGACAAGATTTAGTTTATGAAATAGTTCAGGTAATCTATAGAATAAATAAAGCGGGAGGTGTGGTAACATTTCTTTGGGTTCCTTGGAAGATATTGTAGGATGGAATTCACAACACATAGGATATAAAGCATTATACACGTATTTAAAAAACATTGGGTTAAATAAAAGAATATAGAGTAGGGATCCATCTTGATCCACACTCCATTTCAACCAGAAGGTTGCTTGGCGGAAACAACCGCCCACCTCCGGAATCAGTCCCCGCCTACTACTCCCGGCGGGAAATTCATTTGAGCGAAAGACAGAGGAGTGAGAGGAGTTCTTTAAAGCTCCTGAGAATCTTAAAAAGCTTACAGAAAACGAGAAAAACTTACAGCGGGTGCCTGTCGGACATTCACCGTCGTTTTCGATGATTTCCCCTCGGAGCAAGGATTCGATGTCTGGAGTCTTTGGCGCAATCAAGCCTTCTCCTCTGCCTGGAACGGCCGTTGACGGACCCGCCAGCTTTAAGGGAGACGAGCGAGCCGGAGATGTAAGTAAATATATGTATATATGTATTGTATACCGCATGTTTTTTTTCTTGTAAAATGAGAATCATTTGACTCACCAGACTGCGATTGTGTTAAAACGATCGCGTTAGGATCTTACGGTAAATCCTCTATAAAACAAAATAATGAATACACACAATATTAAATAATTCGAAGGTTTAAACACACCTCGATAATCATCTTCCAACTTTGTAAGACCGTTTAAGCAAAGTTCATCGTCTTTCACTTCGTCGTCATCGGCTGGTAAAAAAAAAAGTATTACAACGTCGTACAAGTGCAATGCTTTTAACGTTTAAATGCTTAAATGGAGTTAAACCAATGTCTAATAACGTGGTAAAGCAGAGGTAATGGTGTGTGTGTGTGTGTGTGTGTGTGTGTGTGTGTGTGCGTGTGTGTGTGTGTATGTGTGTGTGTGTGTGTGCGTGCGTGCGTGCGTGCGTGCGTGTGTGCGTGCGTGCGTGTCCTGTTGTTTCAGACGATCGTAAACATTTAAACTGTCAGATGGGAAGTCAGTAAAAACTGAACCCTGCTTTGTACCCCAAACTGACCTGTTGATTCAAACGACCGTAAAGACCAGTTGCTACGTGACACTGTGTTCTGCGATAGTTTTTTCCATCTGTTTAAATATGTTTTCGTGAGGTATGGAAGTTGTTTCAGACGATCGTAAACATTTAAACTGTCAAATGGGTGGCCAGTTGCTATTCATACGACATTCTCAAGCTCCCATAAAAACTGAACCCTCCTTTGTACCCCTCCTGTGTGTGTGTGTGTGTGTGTGTGTGTGTGTGTGCGTGTGTGCGTGTGTGCGTGTGTGCGTGTGTGCGTGCGTGCGTGTGTGTGTGTGTGTGTGTGTGTGCGTGTCCACCAAAAACTTCCCAATCCACGGTAGATAACGATGAAAATATCGAGAAAGGGCTTCCGTCTCTTCTTTCTTTTAGCTGAAATAAGCAGATATCACCCATTTCGTATCTGAATACAAATCCAAAAGATCCCTCCCCTTCCAAGTCCCATTTCTCACGCAAAGACTCGGTCGGCGGCATCTGAATACGATTTAGAAACACTCGACTTTTTTGTGGAGCGTCAATGTAAGTTTTATTATTTTTATAAATCGAAACAGGCGTTTCACTAATCATGACCGAATCGAACAAAGTCTTTACGCTAACGTATAAAGCTCCAAATAATGACTAAGCCTTACACCGCCCTTTTGTACCCCTCCTCTGCGTGTGTGTGTGTGTGTGTGTGTGTGTGTGTGTGTGTGTGTGTGTGTGTGTGTGTGTGTGTGTGTGTGTGTGTGTGTGTGTGTGTGAAGTGCGTGCGTGTCCACATCTCCACACGTAACATTCCCAGCCATCAATACATCGAAATCTGGAAGTTGTTTCAAACGATCGTAAACATTTAAACTATCAAATATATGGTCACATGCTGCTCAGATGACATTGCTTTCTTAAAAAAACTGAACCCTCCTCTGTTCCCTGTCAGGTCTTAACTCCACCCTCTTCCTGGTTTAACCACTCCCACCGCAGGTCTTAACTCTGCCCTCTTTCTGTTTAAAACTCCACCCTCTTCCTGGTTTAACCACTCCCACCGCCGGTCTTAACTCCACCCTCTTCCGGGTAAGCCACACCCACTTGACCTTGATATTTGAACCTGACCTTTGAACCTGACCTTTAACCTTGACCTTTAACCTTGACCCCCTCATAAATCATTAACCTTTGAACTTGACCCCTCATAAATCATTGACCTTTGACCTTGAGGGTCATAAATCATTGATTTATGGGGGGTCATGGCCCTAGTGTGTGAATGTGAGTGTGAATGTTGTCTGTCTATCTGTGTTGGCCCTGCGATGAGGTGGCGACTTGTCCAGGGTGTATCCTGCCTTCCGCCCGATTGTAGCTGAGATAGGCGCCAGCGCCCCCCGCGACCCCGAAAGGGAATAAGCGGTAGAAAATGGATGGATGGATAAATCACTTTTGACTAAAGGTAGGGACTTAACTTCTCTTACATAATTTGCTTACACAATGCTATATTTATGTGAGTATCAAAGACATATTTATTTGCCCTTGCTTCTCTTAGAAGTAACTAATGACAGCACCACCATGCACGGGAAAAACAACCATAACTACTTGGAGTATTAAAAAAAAAAAAAAAACAGTACAGTGCGCATCAAATACTCCGGCTTCACTTTTTTTTAAAACATATTCTACAACTTTTTTGGTCCTAAATTTGGTATTAACAAGCATGAAACGGCTTAATGAATTACAACTATCAATACTACACTATGGCTCTGCGATGCAATTGCGACTTGTCCAGGGTGTACGCTGCCTTCCGACAGAATGCAGCCAAGATAGGCTCAAATGACCCCCGTGACCCCTAAAGGGACAAGCGGTAGAAAAAAGAATGGATGGAATACTACACTAGTGGAAACCAAACCACTCAGAGCATGCTGTTCAGTATCATGGCCACAAATTGGCTCAGCCTCAGGCAGCATTACTATACTGGATTAAAAGAGTGCAAAGGTGTCTAAAAGGGTGTTATTTCATGTCTGCATGACTCTTATCAATTTGAAAAACTTATTTAGAAGATAGGAAATATTTTTTTTTTATGCTCTAGCTCAGGGGTCGCCAACCCAAAATGTTGAAAGAGCCTTATTGGACCGAAAATACAAAAAACAAATCTGTCGGCGCCGCTAAAAATTAAAAGCTGTATATAAGTGCTACAATGAAGACAACACATGACATAAGTGTCTACATTAGCTATATTGGATAGATAGATAGATAGATAGATAGATAGATAGATAGATAGATAGATAGATAGATAGATAGATAGATAGATAGATAGATAGATAGATAGATAGATAGATAGATAGATAGATAGATAGATAGATAGATAGATAGATAGATAGATAGATAGATAGATAGATAGTACTTTATTGATGAATATTACCCTACTATCAAAATGACTATGTGTCGCAGGCTGAAGTAAATCTTTTTTGACAGAAATGTTGAAATGTAATATTTATTCTACACATTTTTACAACATTAGAAACCATTTGTAAATCAGAGGCTACTCAGAAGGTGAGATAACTCCTGGAAATGACTGGCTTTTAATGGCCAAAGGTATAGATGTGTGTGTCCAGGTCAAAAGAAACGGCAGGTTGTCTTCTTCTAGTGGATTTATTACAATCTTTGGCAAGCAAGGTAACGTTTGCTGTGGTTTGGAACAACACGGCACACAAACAACTATCAAAAATACAGCCAATATTACAAACAGATAATGTGTCATGAGACATGCAAAACTATATTGTATACAAAGAGGATACAAATAAAGACTATTAAATGAGCTCAAATATAGCTACAAATGAGGCATAATGATGCAATATGTACATACAGCCAGCCTAAATAGCATGTTAGCATTGATTAGCCTGCTGTCGTGTACTGACCAAATATGCCTGATGAGCACTCCAACAAGTCAATAACATCAACATACCGCACCTTTGTGCATTTCCGCACAGCATAAAACTTTTGGTGGACAAAATGAGACAAAGAAGGGGTGGAATATTTTACATGTAAGCAAACTGTTGCGTCACAGTCCACACTATAGTGAGTTCAAGAACCGCCGAAATTAGTAGGACAAAACAATGTTCACTAAATACTCTCATCTGTGAAGCATACACACAAACATATTAAACGGTGGGCTTTCACAATTAGGAAGGTTTGTGTCATGTTTGTCCTCAAATAAACAAACATACTAAAACCAAAATAAATAGGTTTTTCCTCATTTTTTCCATTTTTAATCCTTTTTTAAAAATGATCCAGAGAGCGACTAGCGCGGCACTAAAGAGCCGCATGCGGCTCGAGATCCGCAGGTTGCCGACCTCCACTCTAGCTACATGAAAATATTTGATTTGTAATTAATGATTACTATACTTCATAGAAATGTATTTATCATGGCCATGTCCATTCAATTAACAGCTATAAACGAGAGACAACTGTAGAGCAAATTCTGGAAATTTGAAAGCGAAAAAATGTTTATAATGTAAAAATGAGATTTGAATCGGAAAAAATAAAAAATCTTAACAATGAAAATATCTAAAAGTTGTTTTTTTTTAAAGAATTATCAGAGTGACTCATAATTTTATTCAACTTGAAAAAAATTAATGCACTTGTATTTATTTTGAGTAAGATGTATTTTTTCAAAATTGGGGCCTTTTGCAGTATTTTATTTAGAAGACCCCCACAAACACAATATCTTTTTTCCCCAAACTTTATTTATGTGAAATTAATTGTATACTTTTTAAGTAAAACTTTAATTTAATTTAATGCATGTTTTATACTAAAAAAATATGGGAAATAAATTGTTCAAAAATTTATGTTTTTGGTGCAAAATTACAAATTTAACATTTTAAACATACATTTGTAATACTTCCTGAGACAACTCCGACCTGGGCTCTAACCCGATACCATTTTTTTTTTTACAAGAAATTTGGTATTATATTATTATCAGTGATACAGCAGGAAGGGGCTAAGAATATATGCCTATAAAACCACCAAGGGTATTATTATTCAATGGATCACCTGGAATCAGACACCGGGCTGTAAAAAGTATGGTCCCCTTTTAATACTGCCCACTTTTTGGAAGTCTTTCCACAATATTTTAGAGTCCAACTGCACAAATATTTGTCATTTTCAAATTAATGAGGTAACAGGACACTGATCTCTAAACTCGCCATCTCTACTCCATTTGATTCCAATGTGTTTCAATAGGTTAAAGTCACATCTTGCAAGTTCTTTAACACAGTGGTTCTCAACCTTTTTTCAGTGATGTACCCCCTGTGAACATTTTTTTTAATTCAAGTACCCCCTAATCAGAGCAAAGCATTTTTGGTTGAAAAAAAGAGATAAAGAAGTAAAATACAGCACTATGCCATCAGTTTCTGATTTATTAAATTGTACAACAGTGCAAAATATTGCTCATTTGTAGTGGTCTTTCTTGAACTATTTGGAAAAAAAGATATACAAATAACTAAAAACTTGTTGAAAAATAAACAAGTGATTGAATTATAAATAAAAATGTCTACACATAGAAGTAATCATCAACTTAATGTGCCCTCTTTGGGGATTGTGATAGAGATCTAAACATTTGTTTCACAAAAAAATAAATCTTTAACATCAATATTTATGGAACATGTCCGCAAAAAAATCTAGCTGTCAACACTGAATATTGCATTGTTGCATTTCTTTTCACAGTTTATGAACTTACATTCATATTTTGTTGAAGTGTTATTCAATACATATATTTATAAAGGATTTTTGAATTGTTGCTATTTTTACAATGTTTTAAAAAAATCTCACGTACCCCTTGGCATACCTTAAAGTACCCCCCAGGGGTACGCGTACCCCCATTTGAGAACCACTGTTTTAACCATCCCCATTTACTGATAAGCTGCATTTGAGCACGCATGCGCAAACATAGCAACTCTACAATTGTACGACTTGGAGTAAAAAAAAAATAAAAAAAAATAACAACGAATTAAAAGTGTTTAGATAGACAAATTATTTTCTAAAAATTATGTACTTATATTATGAGAGTGAAAAACAAGCCTATTTAGTTACGGCAATGTACGAACAACTAAATTCGTCAAATCTGGGATGAAAAGGGCACCTTCAATTTTCAATAATGAACGATGTAAATGGAAAAAGTTTTTTTTTTTTTAGCGTGTGCTTTTCGATGATTTCAGGTTATCAAAAGACACTTTGGCAAACCCCAAAAAAAATAATAGTAAAATGACGGTATTTTGGGAAAATTGCTGTCAAGTAGGGAACTGAAGCGGCTGACATTTGGCGCATGCGCTAATGAATCGGGCAGTGACAGGCACCCTAATGTTTTGTAACTCACCAGTCGTGGAGGCTTTAAAGTCAGGATAAAGTTGAGTTGTTCGAATAACTATTTTTCCGGGTTTCCTTGATAAAACGAACCAACCAGCCAGTTACAACACAAGTTACAACACGAGCTTGTTTGCTTCGCGCTCACTTTCAATTCTCGTCCGTCCCTTAAACGGGCACACGGAAACATGAGCAAATGGCAGAACTGAAATGCGGGACTGTGTAAATTAAATAATTAATATTGCAAATGTGTTAATAAATAAAAATAAAATACAATTATGTATAATAATAATGTGGGCCAATACAATTGAATAACAATCACAGAAATCAGAATGACAGACCAAATTAAAGGCCTACTGAAAACCACTACTACCCACCATGCAGTCTGATAGTTTATATATCAATGGTGAAATATTAACATTGCAACACATGCCAATACGGCCTTTTTAGTTTACTAAATTGCAATTTTAAATTTCCCGGGAGTTTCTTGTTGAAAACGTCGCGGAATGATGACGTGTACGCATGACGTCACGGACTGTAAGGAAATATTAGCGCTGCGCACACACACAACTAAAAGTCGTCTGCTTTAACCACTTAATTACCCAGTATTTTGGACATCTGTGTTGCTGGATCTTTTGCAATGTGTCCATTTAATAATGGAGACTATAAAGAAGAATGCTGTTGGTGGAAAGCGGTGGATCGCAGCTGTCTTTAGCACCGAAACCTAGCCGGTGTTTCTTTGTTTGTTGTGAAAGCAGAGCGGTCAAGCGAACTTGTTTTCTCTACGTCAACCAGCATGTTTTTGGATGAGGAAATTGTGATATATATCTTACCGAAGACATCAGTGGATTATTTGTTGTTCTGCAGCAGCTGTGAGCTTGGCTCCTCGGCTTCTCTCTGAGACACTGTGTGTTCACCGCAGCCATCCGACCTCGAGGTATGTGTTTACAATTTTTACTTTACAATCTTTAAAATCGCACTAAAACACTATTAAAACAAAAAGCAGATAAGGGATCTTCCAGAATTATCCTAGTAAATGTGTCTAATTACATCTGAAATGCTCACACTGCCGTCGCCCGGAGCTGTCGCTTTTTTTTTCTATTCCTTCACTATCAATATCCTAATTCACGAATCTTTCAGTCTCGCTCAAATTAATGGGGAAATTGTGGTTTTCTCGGTCCGAATAGCTCTTGCTGCTGGAGGGTCCCATTAAAAACAATGTGAATATGTGAGGAGCCCCCACACTTGTGATGTCATCGTCTGCGACTTCCGGTAAAGGCAAGACTTTTTTATTAGCGACCAAAAGTTGCGAACTTTATCGTCGATGTTCTCTACTAAATCCTTTCAGCCAAAATATGGCAATATCGCGAAATGATCAAGTATGACACGTAGACTGAACCTGCTATCCCCGTTTAAATAAGACAATCTCATTTCAGTAGGCCTTTAAATGTACACAAACATGTCTTTGTGAACCTCAGGACAAAAAACATGTGCAAAATATCCCCAGCTAATTGATTCAGAGATAATACATTAGTGCCTACAGTGAGCACTGCCAGTGACTCATGTAAGTTGATGCAGTTCCCCAAGCGGGATCAGCTTTGTGACGTACAATGCACGTCTTCCCGAGGCTTTTTCTGTCCTTGCAAAACTCTCATCAGTGGGTGGAGATGTTGACATTAAGACCCCGCTTCCAGTTCAAAGTGCTCGTCCTTGCAGAATCTTCGTGGGATGACAGCCAGAGGCTCCCAATGGATGCAGAAGATGTGAGGCCATGTGCTTAACTCACTTTCACAGCAGCTAGAATAGTATTGACTAAGAACCAAAAGCAATTGTTTTTTGGTCACTGTGACGGTCTTTCGCTGTCGTCGTGCGGGTTCAATGGACCACCCAGGAAGGACATGCTTTTGAGCAGGTTTGAGGCTTTTATTTTTTCAGATAAAGCTTGGCTGCAGTTCGGATCGCTTTTCAGCTCCTTCCTCCACTGCTCTTTCCCGGTCTGCTTTTCAGCTGCCGTCGTCCTCATCTGCTTTTTGGGCGGTCTTGCTTTAGTCGCTGCTGCCGGCTCTCCTACTCCTTCCGCCCCGATCTCTCCTCTTTCTCCCTTTTTATACAGCGTGAGGAGATGAGTTAATTATGTACCAGTGTGCGAGACACGCACCTGATCTCCCGGCACGCCCCGCCTCTCCGCTCAGCCGCATTCTCCGCCTCCTTGCCTCATCGGCTCCGCCTCTCCACAGTCACAATTACACATTTAGAAGGAAATGGCGCTATTCAAAGATTATAAAAATGGGACCCATTACCTCCCTGCTTTACACTCAGCATCAAGGGTTGGAATTGGGGGTTAAATCACCAAAAATTATTCCAGGGCGTGGTTACCGCTGCTGCTCACAGCTCCCCTCACCTCCCAAGGGGTGATCAAGGATGATGAGTCAAATGCAATTTCACCACACCTAGTGTGTGTGTGACAATCAAGGGTACTTTAACTTTATGGCAAAAAAACAAACGTCCACTGCAGAGGACAAGTACTGTGGGGCTCTCAATATGTGACAGCTATTCTCTCATCTTTGCCTCCACCCAGTGTCTGCATACATCTCTGCATACAGTACAGCCGGCAGGAAGCATTTCAACTGCAGAAAATTATTTTTAAGTAATGTTTCATTATTCTATAAAGTGCTGACACGTTACCAAAAAGGGTTTTAACAAAACAGTTAAGTATTTAAACATGGACCTTTAATGATATTATAATATGATCTGTTCAAACCAGGGGTCGGCAACCCAAAATTTTGAAAGAGCCAAAAATACCAAACAAAAATCTGTCTAGAAGACGCAAAAAATCAAAAGCTTTATATAAATGTTATAATGAAGGCAACACATGATGTAAGTGTCAATAATAGTTATAATTGGCTACTATCAAAGTCTTTCGCAAATCTTTGTTGACAAAAATTTTGTATTTGAATTTTTATTTTACACATTTTTGCAACATTGGAAATTATTAGTAAAAATGGTGGCGTCTCAAAGGATGAGCTAACTTCTTGGAAGCACTGGCTCAGAATGGCCAAAGGTATAAATGTGTGTGTCTAAGTTTAAGAAAACGGCAGGCTGTCTTCTTCTCATGGATTTATTACCATATTTGCAAGCTGGGTAACGTTTGCTGTGGTCTGGAACAACATGGCACACAAACAACAATCAGAAATGCAGCCAATATTACATACAGATAATGTGTAACGAGACATGCAAATACAGATTAAATACACAGAGGACATAAGTAAAGGAAATTAAATGTGCTCAAATATACCTACAAACGAGGCATAATGATGCAATATGTACTTACAGCTAGCCTAAATAGCATGTTAGCATCGATTAGCTTGCAGTCATGGATTGACCAAATATGCCTGATAAGCACTGGAGCAAATCGATAAAATTAACAAAAGCTCACATTTACGTATTCACTCACACTATAAAACATTTGGTGGACAAAATTAGACAAAGCAGGAGTGGCATAAAAACCCGTCTTTCTGTAGCGGCATCGGAGAAATTTGTGCATGTAAACAAACTAAGATGAGTTCAAGGATCGCTGAATTTAGTAGGACAAAACTGTGCTCGCCAAATCCTCTCGTCAGAGAATTATGTATAACATAAACAGTGAGATTAATAACAATTAGAAAGGTTTTTGTCATGCTTTTCCTCCTACAGAAACCGTATTAAAACAAACAAAACAAAAAATTTCTCCACCTTTTTACATTTTCACACACCAGGGCGGCGGTCACTCACAGTATAAAACGTTTGGTGGACAAAATGAGACAAAGCAGGAGTGGCATAAAAACCCGTCTTTCTGTGGCAGCATCGGAGAAATTTGTACATGTAAACAACCTAAGATGAGTTCAAGGATCGCTGAAATTTGTAGGACAAAACTGTGCTCGCCAAATCCTCTCGTCAGAGAATCATGTATAAGATAAACAGCGAGATTATTAACAATTAGAAAGGTTTGTGTCATGCTTGTCCTCTTAAAGAAACCATATTAAAACAAAACAAAAATATTTTTTCTCCATCTTTTTACATTTTCACACACCAGGGCGGCGATCTTGAGCCGCGGGTTGCTGACCGCAGGGCACGAACTGAGATAGTGATAAGATACATAAATACAAAGTCATCATTTATAAGGTACTATCTATTAAGAAGTAGCTCTCCTCAATCCTGACCCCTAATTTTCAATTTATGAAAATACCGCTTAAAACATTTTGAATTTTTTTTTTTTAAAGTTGTAATTTAAAGTATTTCAATGATTAAGGTGAAACAGACGATTAATGACTTAGATTTACTGTGGGTTTAAATTTTTAAATAAAAGACTGTGCTCAAAAAATCATGTCCCTAGTTTTTCAACCTTTTTTGAGCCGAGGTACATTTTTTCATTGAAAAAATCCGGAGAAACACCACCAGCAGAAATCATTAAAAAATGAAATTTGAGTTGTCAGTAAAAAGTCGTCGTCACAATTGTTGGATATGACTTAAAACCATAACCAAGCATGCATCAGTATAGCTCTTGTCTCAAAGTAGGTGTACAGTCACCACTTGTCACATTACATTGTGACTTATTTTGAGTTTTTTGCTGTTTTCCTGTGTGTAGTGTTTTAGTTCTTGTCTGGCGCTCCTATTTTGGTGGCTTTTTCTCCTTTTTTCTTCCTGGAGCAGTTTCATGTCTTCCTTAAACGCTATTCCCCACATCTGCTTTGCGGAAGAAGATGGATGGATGCTTTGTTTTAGCGTTCAAGACTATTTAAATTGTTTTTATCCTTCTTTGTGGGGACATATTTGATTGTCATGTCATGTTCGAATGTACATTGTGGACGCCGTCTTTGCTCCACAGTAAGTCTTTGCTGTCGTCCAGCATTCTGTTTTTGTTTACTTTGTCGCCAGTTCGGTTTTAGTTTCGTTCTGCATAGCCTTCCCTAAGCTTCAAAGCCTTTTCTTAGGGGCATTTACCTTTTGTTTATTTTTGGTGTAAGTATTAGATACGACGACAAACCCTTGTCGTCTCACACAAAGTGTTCCGGACATCTACAAAGCAGTTAACTACCTACCGGCTGCCACCTACTGATATGGAATAGTATTACACGGTTACGCTGCCGAGCTCTAGCAGCACCGACACACAACAACGGCACATAATTTGCGGATTATATTTACTGGTTGGCAAACAATTATTTTAACCCAAATAGGTGAAATTACATTATCCCCCGCAGCACGACAAACTAATGCACCACGGCACAGTGGTTGAAAAATACTGTTTTACAGGCGTGGTTGATTCTAGCTTTAAGCCACACCCCTGCATTTTTGACCAGGAACTGACACATTGTATTTGTTCCCTTAATGCCTGCATGGTAGTTTAAAAAAAATGTGTTCCAAACTTTAAAAATCAATGTGAATCTTTACAAATTGTCACTACTGAACTTATAGCCTATTCTCTTCAATTGTGTAAACTTTTTTCATCATTTAAGCAAAATACAATGTTTTAATGAGAATACAGCACTTCAAAGATGTAATTGCATTATTTAGCTTTGGGCAGAATTAGCTAAAAAAATATATTTTATTGACGACAAAACACAGGTGTTTGTCATATTTCCAACAGCAAGCACGTTATGAGTTGATATTAAGCAATAAGATTGGGGCAATATGATACAAGTTTCCAAACAAAATACATTACCGAAACACTCGGTGTTTAGAAAAAAAGAAATTGTATTAAATTTTCAGTTAAAATATTAAACTGATTGATTAAATGTATGTTTAATTTCATAAATCACGAACTCTGAAATCAACCTGATCAGTGTTGTACGTTTTAGAAAGATTGCACATGACTTTTGAACAATTTTATAAATTGAATTAAGAAATTTGTTAAATCATTTTATAAGAATTTTATTGTGAAAAAGCCTAATAAATAAAGAACAACTTTTACACAAGGCAATTAAAATAGTATTGACATGTTAACATTATATTTTTATTCATAATCGAATGCTATGTTTTGGTAATGACATTTGGGGAGAGGAAAAAAACATTCCCAAATATTCTGAAAATACAAAATAAAAGTTGACTGCTTTTTTTCTAGGAATGTGTACTTCAGATATTGTACTACAATATATATAAGGACAAAGTTTTGGGAATGAAAATATTTCCAACCTCACCAATTGGGTAGAATCGTTTACTTTGCTCCAAACTGATCACTGGAATATTGACTTGTGAGTGCAAACTTCACAATAATTTATACAATGATTATAATTAAATGATTTGAATAGTTTTTTAAAATTTTGTTACGAAACGAAATACCCACTAAATTATTGTCAAACCACACAATAATTTTAATGATGGAGAAATTGAACATTAGGCTTATCCCTAATGGACATTTTTGGTTTTTGCATTCATTGCTGCAGATCAAGGGTATCAAACGTACCGGCCCGCGAACAGGTTTTATCCAGCCTTCGGGACGACTTTGCCAAATATGAAAATGAGCTGAAATTTTTGAATGAAAGAAACCTGTTTTAAATTTGTCCACTAGATGTCACAAGAGCAATTCTTTGTATCTTTGTAGATTATGCTACATATGTAAAAATAAAACAAAAAAACCCCACATGATTTTAGTGGACAAGTCGAGGAAAATGAGCAAACTACATAAATAAAATTCTGTAATTTCGTTTTTCGTATCATTTTTTTATCTTGATAGATTGAAAGTAAACAACACCAATCAGTTGACTGATGAACATTATCACATCATTTATTCAGAAAGTATAAATAACAACAACTAAAATGTAGAATACAACTAACCACAACATGTAAGTGTGAAAATAACATGATTTGTAAATTTTCAGAATGTGTTAGTTCTATTTTTAACAAAGAAAAAAATCTGAAGTTGTCTTTATTGTTCAGTTATTGTGTTGTGATCTTACCAGTTGGGAGTAGATTTTTCTCCATGTGGCCCCGATCTATAATGAGTTGGACACCCCTGCTGTAGATGAATGATGCCCCAAAGCTTTTTCTACCGCACACGTGCTCATACTATAAATGACAAAGAAAAGAGTGAATCCCAGGTTTTATTTGTACGATTTTACTCCGCAGAAATTAAAATGCTGACAGGATTATCGATTAGTGTCTGGTCAAACCCTGACATAAACTATAAAATATACATGACTGAGTATCACACTACAGTTGTGATCAAAATTATTCAACCCCCACACAATTTAGGTGTTTTAGCAAGTTGGACATTTATTCCGTATTTTCTTTATAGTCATATCAAATAAAGATGTGTCAAATAGACAAATGCAACTTAAATTGTAACACTGTATTTTACAAAATACCAAAAAATGACTTTTTTTTAAATATCTCATTGACAAAATTATTCAACCCCTTGAAGATCCTATCTCTTAAGAACAGAATTTGAATAGGGTCTTTTCAATCAGGTGTTGAAAACACCTGTAGATGTGATCAGAACCATAATGAGCAACAATTAAACTGATTGAAAAAGACTGAGACGCTCAGCTTCTTGTAGATGGTCAATGTTGTATTTGTAACATGGTGAAGTCCAGGGAGTGGTCAAAGAAGTCAAGAGAGGAGATAATTTCTCTTCATAAGAAAGGATATGGATATAAGAAAATAGCAAAGACATTACACATTCCAAGAGACACAGTTGGGAGCATAAATAATTCGCAAGTTTAAAGCTAAAGGCACAGTGGAAACACTACCTGGGCGTGGTAGAAAGAGGATGCTGTGTGCGTACAGTGGTGAAAAACCCCCGGGTAACAGCTGAGGAACTACAACGGGACATTGCAGAGGGGGGAACGCAGGTTTCGTCCCAGACAATAAGGCGCGCACTACGAGATGAAGGCCTCCATGCCAGAACGCCCAGGCGCACCCCACTTCTGACTACCAGGCACAAGAAAAATAGACTCCAGTAAGCCAAAAATCATCTGGCCAAACCCCAAAGGTTTTGGGAAACTGTTCTATGGAGTGATGAGACAAAAGTGGAACTCTTTGGGCCTATGAATCAACATTATGTCTGGAGGAGAAAAAATGAAGCTTACAAAGAGAAGAACACCTTGCCTACTGTTAAGCATGGTGGGGGGTCAATCATGCTCTGGGGCTGTTTCTCTGCCTCAGGTACCGGGAATCTCCAGCGCGTTCAAGGCATTATGAATCCTATTCCCTACCAGGATATATTAGCTGGAAATGTCATGAAGTCAGTGACGAAGCTGAGGCTTGGGAGACGTTGGACCTTCCAACAGGACAACGATCCCAAGGATACCTCCAAATCAACATCAGAGTGGTTGCAGAAGAAGGGCTGGAAGACTCTGGAGTGGCCTTCACAGTCGCCAGACCTAAATCCTATAGAAAAGCTGCGGTGGGACTTGAAGAAGGCAGTTGCAGCACGCAAGCCCAAGAATATGAATGAACTGGAGGCCTTTGCCCAAGAGGAATGGGCTAAAATACCTGTAGATCGTTGCAAGAAGCTTGTGTCTGGTTATGTATCACGTTTGAAGGTTGTAATTACTGCCAAAGGGTGTTCTACTAAGTACTAAAGATGCATGTAACTAGGGGGTTGAATCATTTTGTCAATGAGATATTAAGAAAAGTGTCCTTTTTTGGTATTTTGTAAAATACAGTGTTACAATTTAAGTTGCATTTGTCTATTTGACACATCTTTATTTGATATGACTATAAACAAAATACGGAATAAATGTCCAACTTGCTAAAACACCAAAATTGTGTGGGGGTTGAATAATTTTGATCACAACAGTAGGTGGGACAACAACAGCAACAACCAATATCCAAGAAAACCTCTCAAATGTAAACCACTTCACATGAATAGCCTGGAGGTGTACACTTAACTTGGCTCAGGTTCACACTAGTGACAATAAAAGGTAAGAAAAAGGAGCACTGGTTTTCTGGTACTTGGGTCACACAACACTAAACACAAAGAGCAGTGGGACACATCAGTACGCTGTGAGACATCTCCTATACATAGCAACGCATTGTCCATCAGGTCTTAAAGAGCCTTCATAGATACATTGTGCTATCAAGATCTCACGCAACACACAATATTTCGGGAGGACATATACCTTTAGCTCACATACACGTGTATCCATTGATTGTTGCAGGTGCAAAACAAATTGTGTCTCACAAAGCATACACAACTGCAGTTTGGATGCATGCACACAGTTAACATTGTCTGTCTCAACTAGCTTTGCTCATTTAGCACCAAATGCAAGGACGCCAACAGCCCGCCTCCTCTCGCAATTTGTAGCGTTTGTGTCTTTCACAATATACAGCGGCCTTATTCATATTACAAGTTTGACAAAAAGGACAAACACAGAAGAAATTAAAGGAAACTGGGGGTGCAGTTTCCAAATATAAGGTGAAGTTGAAGTTTAACCATAAAATACCCTTATTTCTTCTTTTTAGTGCAGTCACAGCATTAAGAAAAGACATCAAAAAGAAAGACATGATTAAGAAAATAGAAAGTGCAACTATAACACAACAGGAAGACCGAGGTGATAAGAATTAGACTCTTCTGCAGTGACAGTAAAATGACAATAAAAGAAAGGACTGACTTTTGGTTGAATAGCATTTGCTCGCACATTTCTCTGGTGGGGGGAAAAACTGCAGACTGCTGCTAAAATGTCCGAAGCTGTTACAAGTGAGTGCTTCAATGAATGATACATTTCAAAAGCTTAAAAGGTTTCATCATCTAGCTTGACTGGGCTTTCTTTACACCTCAGCAAAACGCTGTCTATAAATTCCTAATTAAATCAGATAAAATGAAATAGTGCCTTCCTTTTTATGTACCATGTGAGTGAAAATGGAAAAATGGAGTCAGGTGTGACGGGACTTCCAAAAACATCTTATCCAAGACTGGTGATGTTGGCTTTTCCTCCAGGGGGGGCCACAATGCGCTGGGTGTTGCGGCGGGGGATGTTGTCATCGATTTGCGCCCCTAATGATGACAACACGGGGATAACATTAGAAGTGTAAGAAGATGCTATCTTTGGCAGAAGTCGTGCTTCCACTCACCAGACAGACTGAAGCCAGACTGGTGGAGGTTGCGCATGGGCTGGTGAATAAATTGTTGCTGCTCCTGCTGCTTGGTAGGAGAAGTCTTCGCCAAAGTGACTGATGACAGAACCTTGGGAGTAATGGTCACCTCACACACCGGCCCATCGTACTGACCCCGGGGGACACCTCGTAACTCTGTCAGCTAAACACACCATTCAATGTAATATTACAAGAAATTAGATGGCGTGGTCACTACAGCTCGTTCTCAATGATTTCCATGTGGACGCACCCTGCTACGGGCCTTTATCTTCTTGTAGACGTGGTCCGCAAAGGCTTTACGGCTGATGTAGCGACCGCAGCCTTCCGTGGTGTGAAGGCTGCCTTCCTCCAGCACTACTTTACCTTGGCTGATGACCACCAGAGGACCTCCACGCACCTCAACGCCCTCAAAGATGTTGTACTCCACAGCCTGTCAGACGGAGACGCAAGTCAAATGCAGTGTTGACTGACAGAGTATGGTTTGATGGCACTATCTGAAGCAGACGGCGCTGTCAATTCACTGAAGATTCAGCAGAAAGATGCTTCAACAAGACGTGATGTTGTGTAACTGCATGTTTTCTGAGTACTGTGGTACAATAGCCTAAGAATGTTTTGAGATAGGAGCTTTCTGTTATTTTTCATGCTTTTAGTGGCAAGCAAAAATGTGAGTTAAAAGCATCAACATTATCACAGTGAACCCCATAAAGGGCGGTATCGCTCCATTAGTAGAGTGGCCGTGCCAGCAACTTGAGTGTTCCAGGTTCAATCCCCACTTCCGCTATCCTAGGCATTGCCGTTGTGTCCTTGGGCAAGACACTTTACCCACCTGCTCCCAGTGCCACCCACACTGGTTTAAATGTAACTTAGATATTGGGTTTAACTATGTAAAAGCGCTTTGAGCCACTAGAGAAAAGCGCTATATAAATATAATTCACTTCACTTCAATGTCCGACCATAACATCCGGTCTTACTTGCTAACATTAGTTTATAGCAAAAGATGGATATAACTTTGGGTTGTTGTTGATTTTTTAAAACCATTGGAAGGAAGAAAGTGAGTGTGAAGGATAGTACTGAGAAGTAAATTTTTTAAAAAAAGTTCAAAAACATGACAGAGAGTGTAGGTAGCTAAATTTTTGAAGCGGCTGGAGCCTATCACTGCTAGTCTGTACCATACGGAAGCAGGATGATAACTCTAGCCAATGACAATTGAAATAATATCTAATTGTTGAACATTTATTCATGGAAATATTGAGAATCAGCTTGAAAGAAGTACCGCAGAAGTCCGCTCCCCAAGGTAAATGTTGTACATTATTATTATATTATTTCATAAAACTCCCTTTCATTGTTAAAATTACATTCTATCATGTTTTACATACAATATTTCTAAAAGTTGTTTTCTTTTTTATAAGGAATTTTACATGTTAAATGTGTGCTGTTTAGGGGAGGCCAAGCACTAGAGATGCGCGGTTTGCAGTCTCATCCGCATAGTCCGCAGATAAACCGCAGGTCGGGCGGTTGACATGATAAAAAAATAGATTTTAATTAGATTTGGGCGGGTGGCGGTTGAACCATCCGGAAATATTGGATATGCATGGTTCTGTGATCGGTATCCTTTGCCATTCATAGTGCCATTTAAGAACTGTGTCATTAAGCGAAGACGACAATAAGAGACGCTATTATTTTCCTGAATGACTGCCGGTAGTCACCCAGATAATAAGTATTAGGGCGTGCAATGAAACCATTGGCTTTGTCGCCTACTACAACATTTACGATCTACTTGTCAATCCAGCATCATGTTGTGTGTGGCTTCCGCGGCAACACGCACACGAGTGCAAGGCATACTGGGTGACACAGAGTACACTAATGGTTGTGATATAAACAATTTTAACACTCTTAGTAATATGCGCCACGCTGTGAAACCACACCAATTCAGAACGACAAACACATTTCGGGAGAACATCCTCACAGTAATACAACATAAACGCAACACAACAAATACCCATAATCCTTTGTATTCATGACACACCTGACTATTTTATACACCCCGCTAGCAGCAAACCCCGCTACCCGGATGCGGATGATATAATTGCCTATCCGCGCATCTCTACCAAGCACCAAGTAAATAGATTTTAAATTCATCTAAATGGGAGAAGCTGATTTGATATACAGGTGTTTTGAGTTAAGAGCTTTCGTCAGAGAACCAATTAAGATCCTAAATTGAGGTATTGCTGTTCTGTATTGTATACGCCTTTAGTTGTTTTTTAATGTGTAAAACAGTATTTAGAATGTGTTTAATATCTGTGATAGGTTTGAGAGCAGAGGTTGGCAACATGAAAAATCAAAAGAGCCAACATGCCCCCTCCTTCACGAAAGAAAAGTAGTCTTGAGCCGCAAAACACAACATAGCTTATAAACTTTTAATATTGTTTTTTATTTGACAGGCTAATGAACCCTTCCATGCAAAATAAATGTTTTATTTTTATTTTTGGGGGATGTATTCATAATTAGCTGACCGTGGGGGTCACACTTAAAAGTTAACGTTTCTCTCTTTCAGATGCCTCTCGGTCCGTACACACAAACACGCACCGTCTCATTCAATTACCGGTCACAACTCATTCATGGCTTCACAGACTTCACAGTAAATTTCAAAACAGTTTTCATTTCATAAAAAAAAATAAAAAATCTGATTCGCTCATTATCCGCAGATTTTCGCCCAATTTGTGGGGGGTCTGAGAATGTAACCCCAAGCAAATACAGTAGCAGGGATCTACAGTGCACTCAGAAAAGTATTCACAGCGCTTCAGTCTTTCAACATTTTATTATGTTACAGCCTTATTCCAAAATGGAATAAATTCATTTCTGTCCTCAAAATTTTGCACACAATACCCCATATAGACAATGTGAAAATGTTTTATTTTTGTTTTGCACATTTATTAAAAAAAATAAGATAAAAACATTTATTCACAGCCTTTGCTCAATACTGTGTTGATGCATCTTTGGCAGCAGTTACAGCCTCAAATCTTTTTGGATACGATGCCACAAGCTTGTCACACCTATCCTATACACCAGGGGTCTCAAACTCAATTCACCTGGGTGTCACTGGATGCAGAGTCTAGGTGAGGCTGGGCCGCAAGAAAATAAAAATGTTGCAGCGTCCCGGAAGAGTTAGTGCTGCAAGGGGTTCTGGGTATTTGTTCTGTTGTGTTTATGTTGTGTTACGGTGCGGATGTTCTCCTGAAATGAGTTTGTCATTCTTGTTTGGTGTGGGTTCACAGTGTGAGGCATATTTGTAACAGTGATTAAATATTATACGGCCACCCTCAGTGTGACCTGTATGGTTGTTGACCAAGTATGACTTGCATTCACTTGTGTGTGTGAAAAGCCGTACATATTATCTGACTGGGCCGGCATG
This sequence comes from Nerophis ophidion, assembly GCF_033978795.1. Taxonomy (NCBI): domain Eukaryota; kingdom Metazoa; phylum Chordata; class Actinopteri; order Syngnathiformes; family Syngnathidae; genus Nerophis; species Nerophis ophidion. Next base: position 61,218,897 of record NC_084617.1, on the reverse strand, counting down.
CAAAGGCAGTGCCTTTAAGGTTTATTGGCGCTCTGTACTTCTCCCTACGTCCGTGTACCACTCCGTACAGTGGCGTTTTAAAAAGTCATACCTTTTACTTTTTTAAACTGATACCGATAATTTCAGATATTACATTTTAAAGCATTTATCGGCCGATAATATCGGCAGTCCGATAGTATCGGACAGCTCTACAAATAACGGTTTGAATTGGTCCAGGTTATCGGGGACTGTGATTACTGACGGACAGGTGTCGCGGTGTGATTGCAGCCGTGCACATAAGAAAACCCTCGTCTCAATGGCAACATCTCTGTCGCTTCCACTCATTTGCCGCTTTTCCACTAACGCAGGGGTAGGCAACCCAGTACGTTGAAATAGCCATTTTGGAGCCAAATAACACAACGCTGTCAAGCGCCATTCATATAAAACTCGCGGGCTGCACTAACACTAGACTTTCATATTAAGGTGGGGGCCGCAAAATAACGTCTCGCGGGCCGCAATTGGCCAGCGGGCCACGTGTCTGAGACCCCTGCTATACACCATTCCTCTTTGCAGCACCTCTCAAGCGCCATCAGATTGGATGGTAATGTTGGTTTTCATCCAGGATGTCCCTGTACATTGCTGAATTCATTATAGTCTAGTCAGGGAGGTGACCAAGAACTCCATGGTCACTCAATCAGAGCTACAGCATTCCTGTGTGGAGAGGAGAGCCTTCCAGAATACAACCATCTCTCCAGCAATCCACCAATCAATAGCATCCGTACAGAGAAGCATGGTGGTGGCAGCATTATGCTGTGGGGATGTTTTTCAGCGGCAGGAACAGGGGGACTAGTCAGGATTGAGGGAAAGATGAATATAGCAAAGCACGACATCTTCGATGAAAACCAACGCTTCTCATCCTACCCGATAGAGCTTGAGAGATGCTGCAAAGAAGAACGGGCAAAACTGCCCAAAGATACTGTAGGTGTGCCAACATATGCAAAAAGACTTGAGGCTGTAATTGCTATCAAAGGTGCATCAACAAAAGTAAATTAAAAAACCTTTTCACATTGTCATTAAGGGGTATTGTGTGTCAAATTTTGAAGACAGAAATTAATTTATTCCATTTTGAAATAAGGCTCTAACATGACAAAATGTCGTAAAAGTGAAGTGTTGTGAATACTTTCCGGATGCACTGTACCATATGTTCTATTTGTTAAACATTCCACAAAAACATTTTTTTGACTCAACTATAAATACAAATATTCCATATAAGTTCTGACATAGTAGAATTTGATAGCCCACCAGATTGTGGTTCTTGGCTGAGATGATCTTAGTGACATCTGGGTCCCACAAAACGAGATCAGCATCAGAGCCCACAGCGATGCGGCCCTTGCGAGGAAAGAGGTTGAAGATCTTGGCCGCATTTGTGCTGGTCACTGCCACAAACTGATTCTCATCCATCTTTCCAGTCACCTGGTCGGGATGAGGCGACACGTAATGTGAGCGAGCACTATGACATTAGCTGTGTTGAACAGAGTTTCTGATCTTCCTCACCACACATTTGTCCCAGACTAGGGACATCCTCTCCTCGGTACCATTAGTGCCCTCTGGGATTAGGGTGAAGTTATCTTTGCCGACCGCACGCTGAGATGTCAGAAAAGTACAGTGAGCGCTGCCGGTCACCTGAAGGTCCCCACTGAATAGGACGGAACAAAAAGACAGGGTTCTTACACCTTTTCCATCAATTATTTTCCATGTCTTCTCCAAAAGCCTTTTAAGGAATTCCCATGCCCAAATTAAATTGTTTTATCTCAATGGGACCACTGAAAATGTATTATCCTAACACATGTTTCAGTTCCAACATATTCAGGCTTTACTTTTGCTCATTTCCTCAGCTTTATGGAGTTGGTGGACAAATGTTGGCTTAGGCTTTGGTCAAACAGTAAGACAGTAAAAGCCTTTTAAAGTGCAGAGCAAACCCAAAAGCACAGCCATGGGCACACTCTGTCTCACCACAGATACATTTTGCTGCAATCTGGCTGTGTGAGAACATGGCGGCGAAAAGACGTCTCGTGTCCTCGGATGACTTGAATGAGTATTTTAACATTTAGGTGCCCACAGCATGTCGGCTTAATTTTTTGCAGAATTTTCCAAAGTTGTCTGCTTTGTTGCTGCGTAAACTGTGATAATGACTGTCCTTGCAGCATCAGGGTTCATAAACTCACATGTGGGGTATTGTAGTGACAGGTTCGTGCTTTTTCTCCTTCAGGTGGCTGACAAGCGGCGATTTTCAAAAGGTCAAATGTTTTACAGCACAGTTTGCATTTAGCACATCTTGGGTCAATGTCTTTGGCCAGCCACAATTTGTATATATACTTAACGTATTATTAAAGTTGCGCTTCGCTGGCATTTTTTTTTAGCATCGTCACTTCGCTAACATAGACAAGCGAGGAGGCGTGCCTGCAGTATGTAGGTGCTTGCTTTTATTTCTTTCTTTTTCTTATAAATTGTAGTTTAATGTTGCCAATCAACCTATCCCCAGGTGCATGTCTTTGGAGGTGGGAGGAAGCTGGAGTACCCGGAGGGAACCCACGCAGCCACGGGGAGAACATGCAAACTCTGGGATTGAACTCAAGACTACTCTGGACCTTCGTATTCTGGTTTATTCTGGCTTTTTTAACCATGTGTAGTTGTGTGTTTTATGAAATTGCATTGTCCCCTTTGAAATAAACTAATCAAAACTAATCTTGCACGCCGCATGCTCTCACAGACTCCACTGAGCACATTTTTCATACCACCAAGCTCTGGGTCAAAAGCACACATTTTTATGCACATCTCAATTACTTGCAGATTTTTGCATTTTGCAAATGGCCAAAGAAGGGCCAATGGTGGGAATTTATTGTACTGTTGTTGCTTGGTGCAGTTGTTTTGGGTCAACAACACATTTTTTTAAATACAGCGCTTTTCAGTATCTGTGATTATCTTTCTGCCTGTGCTTCAGGAAAGTTTCTCTTTCTACCCATTCCATGACCCTTTTAGTCAGAAAAAAGTAGTACACATGGAGCAGTAAAATATTTAAAAAGGAATGTGTTATATTTAATATCACCAACCATGACAAAAGAGAGCTGAGGTAATCAGGGGTAGTGGGATCAGGACTCAGTGGTGGAGAGGTGACAAAGGCCGCAGCCTTGGCCCAGTTCTTGCTCCAGTAATGGGTTCCGTCTGTGCCTAAGCTGGCCGAGATGGGCTCTCCAAAAACCACAGAACCTACAAGAATGGATAGGACGCGCCATTGTAAAACATAAGCATAGAGCATGCTGGCACAGAAATATTCCAACATTTGATAACATACCCTTTTTCCTGGCCATAGCGATGACATCAGCAGCACTCTTGCTCATCACTTTGGTGATGTAGACAGGACAATTTGTCTGATTGGCTATGGTGATGGAGCGATTGACTGCTTCTGCTTCCACCTGTCAAACACACACAAACACACATAAAGAAGAGTGTTTCTCTTTCCGACAGCCAAGATCTCCTGTCCTCTGATGTGTGATATATTTCAAACCATATCACCTCTTCTGGGCGGCTCAGTACATGACCCTCAGGTCCAGTGATACCCAGCTCCAGAATACGTCTCTGCTCCTATTCAATCCACACAACAGCATCATGTTTCGAATCACAGAAAACTTGACAGGCTGTTTTTGTGTACCTCAGCAATTATGTCTCCATTCTCAGCATGCACTTGAGCGATGGCACCAAGGTCTCTGATGGCGCTCAACACCTCGTAAATCTAAAATATCACAAGAAGGCCTCATGAGCTCATAAGCATAAGTAAGACACATATGAACACAGACATGCATTGTGACAGCTATTTCAGAGATGTCAGAAGACCCCGCTACTATCATCCAGGTGCTGAGCGTACCTGAGAGTCAGAAAGTTGGAAAACATCCTTATAGGCCAAATAGACCAGGAAAGAGTTGACACCTAAAGATAGAAAACTTATGAGATCCAGAGGTGGGGGGGAAAAAGAGAACAAAAGAGGGAAAACCCAGAGCAAAGGAGGAAGAGTAAAATCCAAAATAATAATAATAACAAAGGAGGCATGTGAGAAAGGGCGAAAATGGGTCAAACTGTGACATTTAATGACACAGATTCCCAACGAGGAATGCAATGATTATAGAGTTTGACAGTACAATTATAGGTTGAGTAATAATAACGGTTTTACGATTATCACGATAATTATGCATTGATTCATTTCTCAACAAAATTGCATAAAATCACAAAGACCAGAGATTTTGATGAGTTATTTATCATAGTTTGTTAAATTAAGGCAAGTGTATTTATAGAGCACAATTCATATACAAAGCAATAAAAATTTTCAAATACAAGATGGCAAAAAAAAAAATCTTAAAAATAATCACAATTCAAATTAAAATGTGAGCGCAGATAAAATACTTTTAGTTGTCATATGCACAATTAAATACGTGTTTTTATGATTTGAAACAGTTAATCAAATAACAACATTACAATAACCGTACAAAATAATACATAATACATAAACATAAAGTATGAATAAATTCATTCATAATTGTATTATCGATATGAGAATATGATTAACTTTACTGATCCCCCAGCGGAAATTTACTCAAGTGCTACTGTCAGTAACTGTCATTCATGCCTGCGAATTCATTTATAACAATCTATACTATGCTGTGTTAATGATATCTGGAATGCACATAAATAAATCCCATGATATATTGCGGTTATTCTACAAGCTCATGAAATTATGGTGATACCACAAATTCAGCCCCATAATGGACGTATTAGACCCTTTAGCTGCAACTTTTGTTTGGCAGGTTTGGTTAGTAGGTGAGCCATTATTTTCATTGATTCCTTGGTAATTTTTTAAGTACCCACAATGTTCCCACACTGTCAACTCCAACTCTTTTTTGGGTCGGAAAAGTTTTCTGGTTTGCCCTGTTGCCATTTTGAAGTTAATGTAGCATACTAGCCTGTCTCTCTATAGGTGAGTGTAAGCGTGTGGACCTCCGGCGTAACTTTGTTTTTGTTCCATGCAGGTTGTGCCAAAATTAACGTACCAGCATGATATTTGTTTATAGTGAGAAAGGACTCAAACATACGCTGTAGTGGAACCCTTGCGATTAAACAATTGTGACGTTTTTAAATCACGTTTAGTACTAAAACCGGTTAATCATTGCATCCCTAGTCCCAAAAGACGTTATTTGGCAAAACTGTTCCACTATTTTAGATATCTCAAATGCAAAGCTGAGGTTCAATTGCAGCCTGCATACATACCATGCTCCTTGACCAAGGTCTCCATCTCCTCCTGAGTGCCTTTGTTCCAGTCAGTGAGGTCCACGTGGAGAGAATAGTCACAGCAGGATTTGCTGTCGGCCCATTCCCTCCATTGCTTGAAAGCTGCGACCAAGCTTACGCCAGGCTCTGGCACCACGTGGTCGACTAGAAAACGCCAAAAAACAGACACAATTTATTTTGTGGCAGCAAGCCTCGTAATAAGATCAAACGCCTGATGACATGCACACATGAAATGCTATAATCTCTGCAACAGGATTAGTGTGCTTTAGCTGAAAACACACACACACGCACACACACAACTGTCTGATGGACAACATACTAATCATGGTGGTGCCGCCCGCCAGAGCAGCCCTAGTGCCCTGGTAGAAGTCATCTGCCGCCACCATGCCTCGATCGGGCATCTGGAATCGGGTGTGCACGTCAATGCCTCCAGGCATCACCATTCTTCCCTGAGCTTCTATGATCTTAACTCCACCGGGAACAATTAGGTTGTCGCCGATTTGCCTGGAAGTGAGAGAGAGAGAGAGGTCAGGAACCTAAATGTAAGAGAGGCAAAAATGTAAACGATATCACAGTGTAAAAATGGGCAATATGGTGTAAAATATTTATTGCAATATATGTTGCAGCCTCCTTTGCTACTAATATATATGCTGAATTTTCCCCCAGGGATCAATAAAGTACTTTGTATTATTTTATATATCACAATAATTTTTTGGAATGTCAATGACAGAAGAACCACTCAAAATGGTTTACAAAAGCTCTAAATTTGGCTCCTGACGTATTCGGTAAATGATTGCGTAATTTCTTGTTGTATTACTTTATCAAAACCATTATTAACTTACTTGCTAATTTACTCTTAAATGTGGTTACTTTCTGTTGTAACATATTTCTATATACACTTTTATTAAAATGTAATAAGCACTTATTCCTCTGTTTGTATACTTTACATTAGTTTAGGGTGATGCCACACATTTGGGTATAATGTAGTTACAGAGTTACAGTATTGGTCACATTAATGCTGATAATGATAAATGTGAAGATCACTGAATGATTACATTCTTGATCACAACTATAATTACACAAACACACACTAAAATGTATGTTGATTATTTCAAGTATTTCCTACTATTGGCTCAAATTTTAATGTTTTTTTGCTCTTAAAGTCCTCCTGTGTCTAGGGACTAATTTCCTGAGTTTGTAAACAATAACAAAAAATGTTGTGATAATAAATAAATATCCCTGTAATCACTGTAGTATTGACGATTTATTGATACTTAGTATCGTTACTGTCAATATTTGTATCAATACGTCCACTTCGGTTTACCATCAAGCTCTTATATAATTTATATAGTGTAGCAATATTAGCTATTCCTCGTCCTCCAGTGATAATCACACTTGTAAGAAACAGTTTGTTTGCAACCATGGAGAAAAGGATTACTGACTTAGCGACTTTGCATTGTCGAGGTATGCTAGCTTGGAAACGAGGATGCTACATTGCGTCGAGGACACAAACGGACTCTACTGTCAAATTTGAGAAACACAGTTGTGTCATAACATGTACTATCACAATAGTACTAAAAGCTCTATCTTTGGCCAAATGTATATTACTGATATATAGTCTATACCACGCAACCTTATCTTATTGCAGATGGTAAAATACTCTCCAGACAAACAGATTTTACTTACTTGATGACTCCATCCTCCATGTAGATATCAGCCATGAAGGACTGATCATCATTCACTATCTTTGCCCCTTTGATAAGGAGACGATCACTCTGTAAGACAGACAATTTTATACATTTTCATCAGGTCATAGGTTAAGTTTTAATCTTTAATTGATTTTAGAAAACTCAACTGTAATCGCTACAATACTAATTGGATTACCAAAAAAGAAAGAAAGTTCAAAATTCCAATCCCTATTTGTGCCACCACTGGCTCTCTATTAATAAAAAAGAAGAATGTCAACTGGTGCCCTACTTTTAATTCTCCACACTGTCAAAAGGACACGAAGGAGACCTATTGAAGACAAAAAGTAATTTGCAGCATTAAATGTCACATAAATCATTGTGGCTGTGAATGTAGAGCATTGATTGTATATTCTATTCATGATTCCCACATACAGTCAAATACTAAATTGCGTTTCATATAGTTCACCCAAATAGATTGCCTGCTATGTAATTCTAATAGTATTTTAACATCATCTTTCCTGCAGCTGGTCTGTGTTTTTAACAAATAGTTGTTGTTTGACTGCAACAATGACCATTAAAAAGCTAATGTCTCTGTAAATCAAAATACGGACAAATGGGAGCACTTCATTGAAACCACAAAGGGCCCCAGTGTGTTACAGCTACACCATTCACACTGCTCACAGAGTTATGGCTATGTACTGTAGAACACCATGAAACTTTACTCCCATGGTTTCAGGCAGTGCTACTCAAATGGGGCACGGGGGCCAAATCCAGCTCGGGAATGATACCATACCGGCAAAAGTTGTTGGACAAACATTTTTCCAGCAAATTCCCAAAATCACTAGAGTGCGTTTGTTGTCCAGAGAAACTTGGAAGACTATAAACAAATTGGCAGATCCTTGCATTGACATTTTAACCTTGCTCGGCAAACAGAACACTGGAGTCCAAATGTGTGATTTTAAATTCACATAACTTAGTCGCTCCTCAAGGCACCCCTTTAAGTCCTCTCCTTTTTTGCAGTTACAATTATTTGTTATGTGATTTATGTAACTAAGATGTTGCTGTACCTAGTTTTCTTCAGATGCAGTCAGTAGTCACTTGTTTAACTTAGTTTGTTATACTGGTAGTGTTCCTCAAGGTTCCATTTTAGGTCCTCTTTTTTTTTTTTAATCATTTGGGCTATTTTGGCTTTTGGTTTAGGCGCCTTTGGGACTGCACGACTCGGGGTGGCACTTTTCTGACTTCTGCTGTGCTTTGTTGGTGCTTATTTTGTAGACATTTGGATCAGCCTGGGGAGACTCTTTTGGCCATGGCTCATTTGTTTGGACCGAAGACTAGCTGCTGGCTGTCTCCCACACCGGAGTCTGCATGGAGAGACCGGAGGTACAAGTGGAGATGCAGAGGAGGAAGAAACAGGGCTGCAGATGTGCACAGAGGTGGACGAACTTCATTGATGAGCGTGTATCGGACACATGGGTCTCCCTGGACGGATTGTCGCTAATCTGCGTGGACTGGACATTGGCCGGGGGCTGGTGGGCAGCCTAGAACGGAGTCGGCTCTCTTGGTCACTTTGTTGGGTCTGTTCTTGTCTGTAGACGTGCTGCCTTCACCCCAGCCGGAGATGGCGTGGATTTACGCAGAGGCCACCGTGGTATATATCACTATTGACATGGTGTTTTTGTTTTATTGTTCGTTTATACATGGCACAATCGTATGTGCGCAATATGCATTCTTTCTCTTTTGTTTGTTTGTTGCGTTTTATGTTTGTTGCTGTAGGTAGAAATGGCGCCGCTGCTCCCTCTTGTGTTCACCCTATTTTATGTAGACTTTTGGAACCTGCACTGAAAACACATAATTTCCCCACTGTGGACCCCCAAGTTCAGTTTAAAACATTTGTGAGAGAGTAACATCCTTGCCGCAGAGTGCTGTCATGTCATGCTGTCTTTGACTAGATTTTCTGCATAAGGTCCTTAGAAAACAGCAGAGCACACCTGTAACTCTGACCAAATAAATACTGGTAGACTAAATAAGATGTTTACTGTATAGGACGCTGGTTCTCAGAAATATACCGGTAAACTAATAGTGAAAGGAGAAATCTGGCCCTGCGGTCATTAGCTTTCCGAAAATGCGGCGCCCAAAATAATTTAGTTGGTTTAGGGATTTGTGTAAACCTCTGCAGGGTAAATACTACTGCACAGCCCAGAACCCAAACCAGGGTTTGTTATACAGATTCCTCGCCCGAGTGCAGCAAGGATAGGCTCCAGAACCCCATGACCCCGAAAGGGACAAGCGGGAGAAAATGAATGGATTGATGGGTTCTACAGACTGATACTACTTTAATAAGTATTTTCGTCTACCAGTGAAGTCTGCAGTATAGAAAATACCGTACGATACAGTGATGTGTGAGCAAGGGAAGGATACAAAATGGCAAGTGTGCCTGTGTGTGAGAGGACAGCTACTTGTTGTGAATAGTGTAGGCACAGTGCACATCTGTGTCTCTGCATAAAGCATGCATTACAATAAACTATATGGGCAGCACGGTGGAACAGGGGGTAGTGTATGTGCCTCACAATACAAAGGTCGTGAGTTCAATCCCAGGCTCCGGATCTTTCTGTGTGGAGTTTGCATGTTCTCCCCATGACTGCGTGGGTTCCCTCCGGGTACTTCAGCTTCCTCCCGTCTCCAAAGACATGCACCCGAGGATAGGTTGACTGGCAACACTGAATTGGCCCTTGTGTGTGAATGTGTGTGTGAATGTTGTCTGTCTATCTGTGTTGACCCTGCGATGAGATGGCGACTTGTCCAGGGTGTACCGCCCGAATGCAGCTGAGATAGGCTCCAGCAACCCCTCCGCGACCCCAAAAAGGGACAAGCAGTAGAAAATGGATGGCAGAATGGACAATACACTATTGCACGTGTAACCGGTGGTCTTTTCCTCTGCGTTGTGTGGATTTTATGGAACACATCATGGGTTTCTCAGCTGCACTTTCAGTTTAACTCGGTTGAGAGTTGCAGGATCGATTCCCGCTTCCGCCATCCTAGTCACTGCTGTTGTGTCCTTGTGAAAGACACTTTATCCACCTGCTTCCAGTGCCACCCACACTGGTTTGAATGTAACTTAGATATTGGGTTTCACTATGTAAAGCGCTTTGAGTCACTAGAGAAAAAGCGCTATATAAATATAATTCACTTCACTTCACCTTACTGATAATACACGGAACACAATTGTCGTGAATAACTTGTTTCCATTGTCGAGCCCCTCTCCCGTTATCGTAGACAAAAGGGCGGAGTTACGTACAACAGTGAAATAAAAACATACCTGATAATACACAGAATAAAATTGTCGTGAATAATTTTTTTCCATCGTCGAGCCCCTACACAAATATAATAATGAACAAGAAAGTGAACTTAAGTGCTTGACAAGACAATACATTTTCTGTCGTCGCATGGACGCCTACCTCTACCGTTATCGTAGACAAAAGGGAAGTTGGAAGGGGTGTCCAACGCGTATAAAACGACAGGTGTCACAGTAATTATTGCAGTAGGAGAGACAACGAGACAATGGTTCCACATTGACCAAATATCAACCAATATTCAGGTATTTACATGTAACTTACATCCATCCATCCATTTTCTACCGCTTATTCCCTTTGGGGTTGTGGGGGGCGCTGGTGCCTAGCTCAGGTACAATCGGGCGAAAGGCGGGGTACACCCTGGACAAGTCGCCACCTCATCGCAGGGCCAACACAGATAGACAGACAACACTCACATGCACACACTAGGGCCAATTTTTAGTGTTGCCAATCAACTTATCCCCAGGTGCATGTCTTTGGAAGTGGGAGGAAACCGATTTTGTGTAATTATAACAATAATACAGGCATCTGGTCAGGATGTTTAGGGCATGTCCAACTGGTAGGAGGCCATGGGGAAGACCCAGGACAAGTTGGGAAGACTATGTCTCCTGGCTGGCCTGGGAACGCCTCGGGATCCCCCGGGAAGAGCTAGACGAAGTGGCTGGGGAGAGGGAAGTCTGGGCTTCCCTGCTTAGGCTGCTGCCCCCGCCACCCGACCTCGGATAAGCGGAATAAGATGGATGGATGTAGGGCTGAGCCTTATATCGATACAGCCGATATATCGCGGGTTTGTCTCTGTGCGATATAGAAAATGACTATATCGTAATATTCTAGTATACGTTCTCACGCAGTTGCTTTTCGCTGCGGGCGTACACTTCAGGCTCTTCTCACTCTTTCCTGTCTTTCCTTCTCCACAGACAAGCAGGCGCACATTCTTACATACGTCACATACTGTCACGTCATACGTCACATACGTGTCCGCCCTCGCAGAGCAGAGAGGTAGCATACTGGGCTACGTTAGCTGCTAATGTAGCCGTACGAGAGAAAGAAGGTGCGGATCTGGTAACAAATGAAGGAAGACTTAATTCCCATTAAAAACAGCAGGGTTTCCATCGTCTGGCGGTGGTTCGGCTTCAAGTGGGAATATGTCTAACAGACAACCGTAATTTGTCAAGTGTGGGGGGAAAAAGCGTTGCTATAAAAAGTAGAATTACTGCTAATATGTAGCATCATTTGAAATGAAGAGAATTTCATAACCTTAGTAACCTACCACACAGTGAAGGATGAATACTATTTGATTTCCTATTATGCAGATCATTTTTATTTGACACTTAAAATGTCTCTGACAATCTTGCACTTTATGTCTTGGAAATGACTTGAATGTTGGTGCCATTGCTTAATAACTTTACTAAATACACTTTTGGTCAATTGACTTAGTTGTAATTTCCCTCTCTGCATGAAAGTTTAAAAGTAGCACATATGAATGCAGTATGAAGAAGAATGTTTTAATGCAGACACATAGAATCATCAGACTGCTGTGATTATATGCATCAAGTGTAAATTCAAGGCCAAGGCAAAATATCGTAATATATATCGTTTATCGCGATATGGCCTAAAAATATCGCAATATTAAAAAAAGGCAATATCGCCCAGCCCTAGTTGGAAGGCGTGTCCAACGCGTTTAAAACGACAGGTGTCACAGTAATTATTGCAGTAGGAGAGACAACGAGACAATGGTTCCACATTGACAAACAGCAAACAATATTCAGGTATTTACATGTAACTTACATCCATCCATCCATTTCCTACCGCTTATTCCCTTTGCGGTCGCGGGGGGCGCTGGTGCCTAGCTCAGCTACAATCGGGCGGAAGGCGGGGTACACCCTGGACAAGTTGCCACCTCATCGCAGGGCCAACAAGGATTAGGGTTGTCCCAATCCGATATTTGGATCGGATCGCCCGCCGATATTTGCCAAAAAATGCGTATCGGCAAGGCATGGGAAAATTTCCAACGCACAGATTTAAATAATACATTGCACTTTTCTGCTGCTCCCTAATTTAGGTTCCGCATTTTCCAGCCTACCTTAAACACATCCACAGGTCTGTGTCCTAACCATTAAGACGGTCATGTGAATTAAAAGTTACGGTAAAAATGTCAGCTGTGTGGGATTATTTTACCCTACAAAACTAAAAAGATGAAGAGGTGGAGTGAAAAACATGCCACAATAAAGTGAAGCGTGGTGGTAAAGTTGTAAGACATTTTAATGACTCTTGAGAGTGAGAGGCTTTTTAGCACAGCCTCACTCATCATTGATGAACACAGGAGCAGGCTGACACCTGAGCATCTTGAAGTGCTCGTCTTTGTTGGAAAGAATCTCCCCATTATGCTCGGACTTCAATTGTTTGCCCCCCTCCCTGACTGGGGCAAACAATTGAAGGGAGTGTGTAGATAGTTTTTTTTTTTTTTAAGTTTACACTTGTTCAAGAGCAAGTATTGATACTGAGTTATAGACATTTTATCCCACTCAGGTTGTGTCTGTGTTTTGCTTTTTTTTTTAATAATGTTTAAAGCATTTATATTGTTCACTTTTTTACGATGCCATTTCGGTTTGTCATGTATAATTTTGTCTATTTTGTGTTAATCCTTGAATAAACAGGTCAGTTTCTTGTTACCAACCATTGTGTATTATTCATCCAGTTTAGGGTGATGCCACAAATTGGGGTATAATATAGTTACAGTTATAGTTGGTGCCTATCTCAGCTACAATCAAACGTACCTAATTCAGCTAGCTAGGTGTCATCAAGAGTACTAAAACCCTTTTCAACATGAATCTGACAACTAAATAGGCTAAATAACTTCCAGCTTTAATACATGCTCGGATAGGCCAGTATCGGTATCGGATCGGAAGTGGAAAAACAACATCGGTATCGGATCGAATGTTGTATAATACATTTGCAGGCAAGGACTTTTTAATTCCCAGTAAGTGACATGACTTAATTGTGCGGCTATGATCTTCCTCACTTCGCCATACATTTTTGGCAGCATTTCTTCTAGCAACTCGAGAACAGTTTTGACTTGGCCTTATATGGTAAACAACTCAAATGAATGTTTTATCCAGACGCATACATTCATCCAAATTTGGCCAAGTAGACACATTGTGGGTTTCCTGGACGTCGTCTACATCGCTAAAAGAAACATCTAAGGAAGAGAATCCTTCTGCCATCTTCCACTAGTTTTTTTAATATATAAATCGCCCGCTTGAATATTCCCTCTTCTCTTCTCTGTCGTTGTCATTGGTTCAATGACCCGCCCTATCTTGCCACTAATTGGCTTAATCTCAACCATCCATCCATTCATTTATTATCGCTTATTCCCTTTAGGGTTGCGGGGGGCGCTTGTGCCTATCTCAGCTACAATCGGGGGAAAGGCGGTGTACACCCTGGACAAGTCGCTAGCTCATATAGACAGATAACATTCACACACTAGGGCCAATTTAGTGTTGCCAATCAACCTATCCCCAGGTGCATGTCTTTGGAAGTGGGAGGAAGCCAATTCTGTGTAATTACAACAATAATACAACATTATAAAATACTTTATTTACAAGATGTAATTGACCCAGTTACACACGTACAGTATCACCATCGTTTGCTGTGGATATACTTTTATCCGACCAGAACTGCTGCATGTTTAGCGATTTGGGATGGCTGTTGTCAAATGACCTACTTTACAGGGGAGATTTTATTTCTTTCGACATCCCTGCAGCACGCCTTTAATACTGGCAGCGGTTGTAAAATCGGATCCATAAAAGTATTGATGCAAATTATATCATCATTTAAATTTTAACCCTCATATTAAAAATACTGCTGCCTTCATTCTTTCTGTGGATACTCATACTAGAGTTATAGGTGGCAGTTTTTACCTTCTGTTATGAAAAACACACTGATGAGCACTTGTGAAAGAAAAAAAAAGAACAATAATGCGTGTTGCATAATATTATATGGAGATATTTTATAGAGATGTGCAAGAGTGGAAAAAGTATACATGAAGGTGGATATGCGGTAGCTAGGCGATCACTGGCTAACAGGGAGAGAGCAAACACACACAAGCAAGTAGTGAGGTTTTAAAGAATGAGGTCAAATGACAAAAAAATACTCACAGTGATTCGAGGAATGTTCTTTTTTCCCTGGTACCCCGACATCGTGTGTGTGTTTGTCCCTCCGACGGCGCCCTGCCTCTCGGCTACAGCTAGCTAGCAAGAGCGTAGAAAGGATGAGTGGATGCTCACTGGTCAGTCGACGCCCAGGGGCAATTTACACCTGCCTGACAATGTATGTCGATGGCAAACGAGGTCTACGCGGTGCTGCCAGGCGCCCTAATTTTAAATGGGTGTCACTGTATCAGAGTATCTGTCAATTCCTTTAGTTTATTGAAGGAGCAGGTCCCAGAAGACAAGCGTTAGGAATAAAAAAGGGCTCAGACGCACAGCGCATGCGCAATACCCCACCCTCTACACCAGGGGTGTCCAAACTTTTTCCACTGACGGCCGCGCACTGAGAAATCAGAGCAAGCGGGGGCCATTTTCATAATTTTTTATTTTAAAAACCAATACAATATATGTATAAAAAATATACATTAAGGCCTCCACTCAGTTATGATCCCGGGGACCCCAAAGGGGTTTTGGTAAAAAAAAAATATTAAAAATGTGTCATTATTCAGTGTTATAATTTTTATTATTATGCAAGTTTTAAATCTCTAGATCAGGGGTCACCAACCTTTTTGAAACCAAGAGCTACTTCTTGGGTACTGATTAGTGTGAAGGGCTACCAGTTTGATACACACTTAAATAAATTGCCAGAAATAGCCAATTTGCTCAATTTACCTTTAACTCTATGTTATTATTACTAATTAATGATATTTGTCTTTGTGGAAACACTGATCATCTTAATGATTTCTCACAATAAATATATATTTTTGATGACACGTTTTAAATAGGTTAAAATAGGCTACTAGTTTGATACACACTTAAATAAATTGCCAGAAATAGCCAATTTGCTCAATTAACCTTTAACTCTATGTTATTATTACTAATTAATTATATTTATCTTTGTGGAAACACTAATCATCCCAATGATTTCTCACAATAAATATATATTTTTGATGACATGTTTTAAATACGTTAAAATCCAATCTGCACTTTGTTAGAATACATAACAAATTGGACCAAGCTATATTTCAAACAAAGACAAATCATTATTTCTTCTAGATTTTCCAGAACAAAAATTTTAAAAAAAATTCAAAAGACTTTGAAATAAGATTTAAATTTGATTCTACAGATTTTCTAGATTTGCCAGAATATTTTTATTTTATTTAAATCATAAGTTTGAAGAAATATTTCACAAAGATTCTTCGTCAAAAAAACAGAAGCTAAAATGAAGAATTAAATTAAAAAGTATTTATTATTCTTTATGATAAAAAAATTTATTAAAAAATACTTGAATATTGATTCAAATTGTCAGGAAAGAAGAGGAAGGAATTTAAAAGTAAAAAGGTTTATGTGTTTAAAAATCCTAAAATAATTTTTAAAGTTGTATTTTTTTCTCTAAAATTGTCTTTCTGAAATTTATAAGAAGCAAAGTGAAAAAATAAATGAAGTTATTTAAACTAGTGAAGACCAAATCTTTAAAATATTTTCTTGGATTTTCAATTTCTATTTGAGTTTTGTCTCTCTTAGAATTAAAATTGTCGACCAAAGCAAGACCAGCTTGCTAGTAAATAAATACAATTTAAAAAATAGAGGCAGCTCACTGGTAAGTGCTGCTATATGAGCTATTTTTAGAACAGGCCAGCGGGCTACTCATCTGGTCCTTACGGGCTACCTGGTGCCCGTGGGCACCGCGTTGGTGACCCCTGCTCTAGATCAATTAACATTAAAAAAAAAATGGAAAAAACACAAAATATGCAATACTTTCACCCAATAACTTTTTTAGGTGGAATATTTGAGATTATATAATAATTGGAACCTTAAAGGCCTACTGAAACCACTACTACCAACCACGCAGTCTGATAGTTTACATATCAATTATTAAATATTAACATTGCAACACATGCCAATACGGCCTTTTTAGTTTATTAAATTACAATTTGAAATTTCCCGGGAGTTTCGTCTTCGAAACGTCGTGTAATGATGATGTGTACGCAAGACGTTACGCGTTTTTAGGAAGTATGAGCGCTGATCACACACAGCTAAATGTCGTCTGCTTTAACGGCATAATTATACAGTTTTTTGGACATCTGTGTTGCTGAATCTTTTGCAATTTGTTCAATTAAAATTGGAGAAGTCACAGTAGAAAGATGGAGTTGGGAAGCTTTAGCCTATATCCACACAAACACACGGTTATTCCTTGTTTAAAATTCCTGGAGGTGAAACTTTCCTATGGATCACAGCGCGGTCAAGAGAACATGGATCCCTACCAAATGTCAACCAGCAGGTTTCAGTGAGAAAATTGTGGTTAAAAAGTCAGTTCTTACCGGAGAAAAGCTGAGCTTGTGCCGTCCATAGCTGCCGTCGACTCCCCTGAGACACTGGCGTCAAGACACCCGTGGAGACACCCTTCCGACTATCAGGTAATATTAAACTGATTAAAACACAGCAACACAATAGAAAGATAAGGGATTTCCCAGAATTAACCTAGTAAATGTGTCTAAAAACATCGGAATCCGTCCCAATGCAATCGCGTTTTTTTTGTGTTTTTTTTTTATTTTATTTTTTTTCTAGTGCATTGCTATCAATATCCTCAAACACGGATCTTTGATCCTCGCTAAAATTAATGGGGAAATTGTCGTTTTTTCGGTCCGAATAGCACTTTTTGTTGGAGGCTCCCATTAAAAACAAAGTGAGGATGTAAAGAGCCATCAAACATCTAACGTCATCATCTGCGACTTCCGGTAGAGGCAGGGCTTTTCTCTTAGCACCGAAAGTTGCGAACTTTATCGTGGATGTTTTCTATTAAATCCTTTCAGCAAAAATATGGCAATATCGCGAAATGATCACGTACGACACATAGAATGGACCTGCTATCCCCGTTTAAATAAGAACATCTCATTTCTGTAGGCCTTTAATTTTGGATTTTGATTCATTATTATTTTTTGAGCGATGACACTTAAAAACAAATCACACTAAAATAATTGGGGATCCAAAAGTGTCCTACTCATTAAAGTATTCAAAAATAAATCGTACATTTTTTTTACTGTTTACTTTTAGCACAATAATCTCGAGATCAACTTCAGATATATCCGTCAATTTTAAGTGTTATTGTTGTTTATGTTTTGTTTGTTTGTTTTAGGCCCTTCTTTAAAAAAAACAGCTCAGTTTTTTATATGGCAAAACACAAAATATGCAACATTTTCCCCCAAAAATATCTCAAAGTGGAATATTTAATGTGATGTATTTAAAGCATTGAATAGGTCAGTAACTCAAAATGACATTGATTTTCATTCATTATTATTTTTTAAAGAAAGAAACAGCCTGCATGGCAGCTTTGTGTTATAAGAGTAAGCAATGTCCTGTTACATTTCACCTGTTTGCTCTTTTGTACCACTTTTTATGTTTTTCATTTTTTTCAATTGTATTCTTAAAATGTGCCGTGGGACCGTTAAAAAATGGCCCGCAAATGGCCCCCGGGCCGCACTTTGGACACCCCTGCTGTACAGCCACTGTTTCATCTTGTTTAAAATCGTCCTTACCTCACGTTTCTTTATTTACTTCTTCTTTTCCTTCAATTCGCGTGGAAGTAAGAATGAACATTTTTACTTATTTTTTAAATCACATAATGCTTTTATCGGGTAACATTTTATTTTGTCTAATGTTGAGTTTGACTGTGGGTTTTTGGTCTGACGATGAGTCGAAATAAATACATACATTTTTGTTAACATCCATCCATCCATCCATCCATCCATCCATCCATCCATCCATCTATCCATCTTCTTCCGCTAATCCGAGGTCGGGTCGCGGGGGCAGCTGCACTTTCAGTTTAGCTCGGTTGGTAGAGGGGCCGTGCCAGCAACTTGAGAGTTGCAGGATCGATCCCCGCTTCCGCCATCCTAGTCACTGCCGTTGTGTCCTTGGGCAAGACACTTTACCCACTTGCTTCCAGTGCCACCCACACTGGTTTGAATGTAACTTAGATATTGGGTTTCACTATGTAAAGCACTTTGAGTCACTAGAGAAAAAGCGCTATATAAATATAATTCACTTCACTTCACTTTACTGATAATACACGGAACACAATTGTCGTGAATAACTTGTTTCCATTGTCGAGCCCCTCTCCCGTTATCGTAGACAAAAGGGCGGAGTTACGTACAACAGTGAAATAAAAACATACCTGATAATACACAGAATACACTGTATCATCTTGTTTAAAATCGTCCTTACCTCACATTTCTTTATTTACTTCTTCTTTTCCTTCAATTCGCGTGGAAGTAAGAATGAACATTTTTACTTATTTTTTAAATCACATTATGCTTTTATCTGGTAACATTTTATTTTGACTAATGTTGAGTTTGACTGTGGGTTTTTGGTCTGACGGATGAGTCGAAATAAATACATACATTTTTGTTAACATCCATCCATCCATCCATCCATCTTCTTCCGCTAATCCGAGGTCGGGTCGTGGGGGCAGCAGCCCAAGCAGGGAAACCCAGACTTCCCTCTCCCCAGCCTCTTCGTCTAGCTCTTCCCGGGGGATCCCGAGGCGTTCCCAGGCCAGCCGGGAGACATAGTCTTCCCAACGTGTCCTGGGTCTTCCCTGTGGCACCCTACCGGTCGTACGTGCCCTAAACACCTCCCTAGGGAGGCGTTCGGGTGGCATCCTGACCAGATGACCATACCACCTCATCTGGCTCCTCTCGATGTGGAGGAGCAGCGGCTTTACTTTGAGCTTCTCACCCTATCTCTAAGGAAGAGCACCGCCACCCGGCGGAGGAAACTCATTTCGGCTGCTTGTACCCGTGATCTTATCATTTCGGTCATGACCCAAAGCTCATGACCATAGGTGAGGATGGGAACGTAGATCGACCGATAAATTGAGAGCTTTGCCTTCCGACTCAGCTCCTTCTTCACCACAACGCATCGGTACAACGTCCGCATAACTGAAGACGCCGCACCGATCACGATCCACTCTTCCCCCACTCGTGAACAAGACTCCTAGATACTTGAACTCCTCCACTTGGGGCAGGGTCTCCTCCCCAACCTGGAGATGGCACTCCACCCTTTTCCGGGCGAGAACCATGGACTCGGACTTGGAGGTGCTGATTCTCATTCCGGTCGCTTCACACTCGGCTACGAAACGATCCAGTGAGAGCTGAAGATCCCGCAAGACGTTATTTTGCGGCCCCCACCTAATATGAAAGTTTAATGTTAGCACGGCCCGCTAGTTTTATATGAATGGCGCTTGACAGCGTTGTGTTATTTGGGTCCAAAATGGCTCTTTCAACGTTCTGGGTTGCCTACCCCTGCGTTGGTGGAAAAGCGTCAAATGAGTGAAAGCGACAGAGACGTCGCCATGGAGATGAGGGGTTTTTTTTAGGTTCCCGGCTGTAGTCACACCACGACACCTGACCGTCAGTAATAACAGTCCCCGATAACCTGGACCAATTGAAACCGTTATTTGTTTTTTTTATTGTCTAATTTTCATTGCCTCACACGATCAACACTACATATACACTACCGTTCAAAAGTTTGGGGTCACTCTGGTTAGAGCCTGTTTCTGCTGTCCTCTGAAGGGAGTAGTACACACCGTTGTAGGAAATCTTCAATTTCTTAGCAATTTCTCGCATAGAATAGCCTTCATTTCCAAGAACAAGAATAGACTGTCGGGTTTCAGATGAAAGTTCTCTTTTTCTGGCCATTTTGAGCGTTTAATTGACCACACAAATGTGATGCTCCAGAAACACAATCTGCTCAAAGGAAGGTCAGTTTTGTAGCTTCTGTAACGAGCTAAACTGTTTTCAGATGTGTGAACATGATTGCACAAGGGTTTTCTAATCATCAATTAGCCTTCTGAGCCAATGAGTAAACACATTGTACCATTAGAACACTGGAGTGATAGTTGCTGGAAATGGGCCTCCATACACCTATGTAGATATTGCACCAAAAACCAGACATTTGCAGCTAAAATAGTCATTTACCACATTGTATAGAGTGTATTTCTTTAAAGTTAAGACTGGTTTAAAGTTATCTTCATTGAAAAGTACAGTGCTTTTCCTTCAAAAATAAGGACATTTCAATGTGACCCCAAACTTTTGAACGGTAGTGTATTTCTATATGACGCCGAAAAACACTCCAGGCAAGCCGTCACTTTTTTGCGCTCGCTATCCCGGTACTTTCCCGCCTATTATCCGCCGACCGCTATGTTGCTGTAGGGTTTAAAAGCGGAATGACACACATTGCGGAAATAACATTATTCTCCGTGCGTCGGCTAGATAATAAATATATTCCACAACCCCAAACATGTCTTTTTCAAAGCCTGCAGTTAAGAGAAAGGTTAGTGATGAGCAAAGACAATTCCAGGAAAAGTGAAGAGTATGAAACAATTTTTTTAAAGAAATATTTTCTTGCGGCCCAGCCTCATTTAGACTTTGCATCCAGTGGCCCCCAGGTAAATTGATTTTGAGACCCCTGGTTTAGATCATCCATCCATCCATTTCTACCGCTTTTCCCTTTTGGGGTGACAGGGGGGTGCTGGAGACTATCTTGGCTCAGTGGTTCTCAAACCCAATAGCGGGCTGTGCGTTTCCCACCTAGGCCTTCAGGTGTTTTGTATATATTGTTTTTCAAATCACCTGACATGTATACTGTGTATATGTACATAATTTATCAATTTTTTAACGTAATTTTTTTATATACATGTTACAGGTTATATATCTTTTATTATTGAATGT
Source organism: Nerophis ophidion (assembly GCF_033978795.1). Lineage (NCBI taxonomy): Eukaryota > Metazoa > Chordata > Actinopteri > Syngnathiformes > Syngnathidae > Nerophis > Nerophis ophidion. The sequence continues at coordinate 61,197,601 of NC_084617.1, read as the reverse complement.
ATCAAATGTGATGAATATTTGATGGGCCACAATGGAAACAAGCCTTTTGGCTTTTTATGCCATCCATTTGCCCTTTTAAAATCATTACATGGATTCAATTCTTTAAGATGTCAATAAACTTCTCAATCAATCAATCAATCAATCAATCAAAGTGATGTCCCACTTCGTCCGACTTCAATTTATACTTTCACATCACAGAGGCTTGTGAAATACTATACCCAAAAAAACACTTGCGCACTACTCAATTTGTCACTAGTGTACAAAAAGGGCTATTTTTTGGGCACATTTAAAACTCAAAAAACCCGTATCGGACGTGGTACTGTCAAAACAAAAATAATTGTAAAAGATGTATATAATTTGAAAAATATATTTAAACTCACAATACCGCTCGTAGTTCGTTGATTTGAGTGGAAGTGCTGAAAACATGTTTTCGTCGTACTTGTGCAATGACAATAAAGTCATAATCTATCCTATCCTAAGTGGCAGGCAAACCATTATATTTGCCACCTAATCAACGTTTTGCTCTGCTTCTTTGTTGGTTAAAAAAGGGAGTACCGCTGATTTCTCCGCTGGCCGGGTATGGCTCCGGTGCCACTTTCTGCTTTCGTAAATCATAACTTCTGATTGGATACCTGGGAATGACAAGTGAGTATCCAATCACAGTCACGTTCAACGTAAGGCTACTGTCAACAACTTGTGATCTGATTGGCTATCGCAACTGTGTGTTGACTGAACGTCCTCCGTTCCTTAAACTGCACAGCCGCCGCTAATGCTACAAAGTGCTGGCAACAAGCTAGCTGAATTCTGATTGGATAAAACCTCTAACTTAAAAAAGCAACGCTGGAGCCTAATATGACATGAAGATAATATGATGAATACTTTTATATATTTATGAAAAGTAAATTAAATATAAAATGTACTTTTATTAATTATCATGATTTATGGTAGGCCAGCAGAGAAGGCCTTGCTAGCCCTGACGACACACCAACGCTCAAACCTTTTTCACCAAGTATCATTTCAGAAAACACTTGGCTATCCAAGATCCACTCTAAGGACCAACATTAAAATTTAGTATCGTAGTAGGCCTACATATGCATTAAAAACAAGGTGGAGGTTTTATTTAACAAGTATATTCAATATGTTTGGCCAATGTAACATTACACACAGTTTGAACAGCAACACTGTGTTTGGATATAAGAAGAAAAAACATTACATCATAGTTCAATGAAGTGGTTCTTTGGCGCACACTGCATGTATTCCGCATACTACTAGTGGTACACATACCACAGTTTGAGAATCACTAGTTTACATTCTTCTAAGCTAGTAAACTAGTTGTTTTACTGTTCTTAGCTTTGATGCTAGCAATAACTTTCAATTGGGGTTGGTAACTTGTCACATATATTATTTATTATCACATTTAAATTGTCTTGTGCTTGTCTGTTCTCCCCCCTTAGCATTTTGGGAATTCTAGAACTATAAATTGCATTATAAATAAAATTCAATCAATCAATCAATGTTTACTTATATAGCCCTAAATCACTAGTGTCTCAAAGGGCTGCACAAACCACCACGACATCCTCGGTAGGCCCATATAAGGGCAAGGAAAACTCACACCCAGTGGGACATCGGTGACAATAATGACCCAGTGGGACGTCGGTGACAATGATGACTATGAGAACCTTACAGAGGAGGAAAGCAATGGATGTCGAGCGGGTCTAACATGATACTGTGAAAGTTCAATCCACAATAGATCCAACACAGTCGCGAGAGTCCAGTCCAAAGCGGATCCAACACAGCAACGAGAGTCCCGTTCACAGCGGAGCCAGCAGGAAACCATCCCAAGCGGAGGCGGATCAGCATCGCAGAGATGTCCCCAGCCGATACACTGGCAAGCAGTACATGGCCACCGGATCGGACCGGACCCCCTCCACAAGGTAGAGTGGGACATAGAAGAAAAAGAAAAGAAACGGCAGATCAACTGGTCTAAAAAGGGAGTCTATTTAAAGGCTAGAGTATACAAATGAGTTTTAAGGTGAGACTTAAATGCTTCTACTGAGGTGGCATCTCAAACTGTTACCGGGAGGGCATTCCAGAGTACTGGAGCCCGAACGGAAAACGCTCTATAGCCCGCAGACTTTTTTTGGGCTTTGGGAATCACTAACAAGCCGGAGTCCTTTGAACGTAGATTTCTTGCCGGGACACATGGTGCAATACAATTGGCAAGATAGGATGGAGCTAGACCGTGTAGTATTTTATACGTAAGTAGTAAAACCTTAAAGTCACATCTTAAGTGCACAGGAAGCCAGTGCAGGTGAGCCAGTACAGGCGTAATGTGATCAAACTTTCTTGTTCTTGTCAAAAGTCTAGCAGCCGCATTTTGTACCAACTGTAATCTTTTAATGCTAGACATGGGGAGACCCGAAAATAATATGTTACAGTAGTCGAGGCGAGACGTAACAAACGCATGGATAATGATCTCAACGTCTTTAGTGGACAGAATGGAGCGAATTTTAGCGATATTACGGAGATGAAAGAAGGCCGTTTTAGTAACGCTTTTAATGTGTGCCTCAAAGGAGAGAGTTGGGTCGAAGATAATACCCAGATTCTTTACCGTGTCGCCTTGTTTAATTGTTTGGTTGTCAAATGTTAGAGTTGTATTATTAAATAGAGTTCGGTGTCTAGCAGGACCGATAATCAGCATTTCCGTTTTTTTGGCGTTGAGTTGCAAAAAGTTAGCGGACATCCATTGTTTAATTTCATTAAGACACGCCTCCAGCTGACTACAATCCGGCGTGTTGGTCAGCTTTAGGGGCATGTAGAGTTGGGTGTCATCAGCATAACAGTGAAAGCTAATACCGTATTTGCGTATGATGTCACCTAGCGGCAGCATGTAGATGCTGAAGAGTGCAGGGCCAAGGACCGAACCCTGGGGAACTCCACACGTTACCTTAACGTAGTCCGAGGTCACATTGTTATGGGAGACACACTGCATCCTATCAGTAAGATAAGAGTTAAACTAAGACAGGGCTAAGTCTGACATACCAATTCGTGTTTTGATACGTTCTAATAAAATATTATGATCGACGGTATCGAAAGCAGCGCTAAGATCGAGGAGCAGCAACATAGATGACGCATCAGAATCCATCGTTAGCAATAGATCATTAGTCATTTTTGCGAGGGCTGTCTCCGTGGAGTGATTTGCCCTGAAACCGGATTGAAAGGTTTCACATAGATTGTTAGACGCTAAGTGTTCATTTAACTGCTCCGCAACAATTTTTTCAAGGATTTTTGAAATAAAGGGAAGGTGAGACACCGGTCGGTAGTTTACCATGAGGTCAGGATCGAGGTTAGGTCTTTTAAGAAGAGGATGAATAACCGCTTTTTTGAATGCTAGGGGAACAGTGCCCGAGGAGAGTGATAAGTTTATAATATTTAGCACTGATGGACCTAATAATAGAAAGAGCTCCTTGATCAGTTTCCCAGGAAGAGGGTCAAGTAAACATGTTGTCTGTTTTATTCCATTTACACGTTGTAACAATTCCTCTAATGTTATTTCCTCAAAATGAGAGAAACTATTTTGGAGGGCAGTATCCGCCGTATATACCATCGTGTCAGTGTTAATAGAACCCCGTTGTAGCTGGAACGCATTGTCTTTAATCTCCTTTCTAATGACTTAAATTTTCTTACTAAAGAATTGTACAAAGTCATCAGCTGAGTGGGTTGAGCTACTGGAAGGGGTCCCTTGTTGGGTTAGCGATGCTACCGTACTAAACAAAAATTTAGGATCGTTTTTATTACGGTGGATGAGATTTGAGTAATATTTAGCTTTAGATAAGGTAAGCATGCGTTTATAAGTTATTAAACCATCACTCCATGCTTGATGGTGCACCTCAAGTTTAGTCGTGCGCCATTTGCGTTCCAGCTTTCTACATAATAATTTCTGAGCTCTAGTTTCTTCTGTAAACCACTGGGTACGCTTTTTTGGAGCCTTTTTTAACTTTAGTGGTGCTATGTTATCAATGGTTTCGCGCAGGGCGTCGTTAAAGTTGTTAGTGAGGTTACCAATAGAGCCCACATACTTTGGGAATGGTGCCATTACCGAGGGCAGTAGATCAGCAAGAGTTGTCGTTGTGGCTGTATTAATGTTGCGGCTGCTATAGCAGTTATTATTATTATTAGTTTGACGAACATGCGTCTGAACCTCGAATTTTATAAGGTAATGATCGGACAATACTTTAGTATACGGGAGTATCGTAACTTTGGAAACGGTGATACCCCTGACAAGCACTAGGTCTATCGTATTACCGTTGCGATGCGTGGGTTCATTTATTATTTGTGTGAGACCACAGCTATCAATTACAGTCTGGAGCGCTACGCACGGTGGGTCCGATGGGGTATTCATATGGATATTAAAGTCCCCCATTATGATTATATTATCGGCGTGTGTCACTAGATCAGCAACGAACTCTGAGAATTCATTGATAAAGTCCGAATAGGGCGCTGGGGGGCGGTAGATAACAGCCAGGTGTAGAGGCAGCGGTGTGACAGACCTCATAGTAAGCACCTCAAACGATTTATATTTATTATTTATGTTAGGACTAAGGTTAAAGTTTTCGTTGTATATTAGTGCGACCCCCCCACCCCTTTTAAGCGGACGGGCAATATGCGCATGTGTAAAGTTAGGAGGACATGCCTCATTTAGCGCAAAAAAGTCGTTTGGTTTAAGCCAGGTTTCGCTGAGACCGATGACGTTAAGATTGTTGTCTCTGATAATATCATTAACTAATAACGTTTTGGGAGACAATGATTTTATGTTTAAAAAAACTATATTATAGGTAGTGGGCTGTTTTAGGGAATTTTTGATCAAGTTATCCGTAGTAGCAATATTAATAATGTTGTGTTTATTATGCCCAGTGCATTTAGTATAGTTACGACCATATCTAGGAATTGATACGACAGGAATTTTCCGATTGTTTGATTGTTGCTCTGATAAACTGCACGCATCATGGTTAGCCACCTCAGTAACGGGGATTTTCCGATTGTTTGTTTGTTGCTTTGATAAACTGCACGCATCATAGTTAGCCACCTCAGTAAAACACATGTCCAACTCTGAAACACTCAACGCAGAAAAAACTTGTTCTAATTTAACAGACTCCTTACCCAGACCAGTAGTCTCACATTTTCCATTTAAATCCGTCTTCAGGATGGAGGGAAGTGGTGTTCTGTGGGGATTAGCCTTCTGCTTTGTTTTTAGCCCCGCTCGACATCCGCGTTTCCGATCACACCGCTGGCGTCTGCTCCGTAGACGGCCCCCGCTGCTACTAGACTCCCCTGCTTCACAGGCCGCTGGATGTAGCCGCCGACGTATTCCCATGCTAGTTAGCAAGTCTAGCACGCAAGCGTCTATCAGTCCAAAACGGCCCGATATGTCCACATCCAGAAGTGTCTGGCGGTCGTACGTGATCACGGAGTGACCACGATGTGAGCCAGCCATAAAGTTTGTAGAATTGTCCGGTATTTCTGCCAAATGTTCCATCTTTAGCAGCAGCTCCGCAATGTTGCAGCCCGTACGGGCGCCGCCATCTTGAAATCTCATTATTAAATTATTTATTATATACTCATAATACATATCACATATACAGTAGGCTGGCCGACTTGCCTCCCGCCCAAGTGCAGCTGGGATAGGCTCCAGCCATGGATGGATGGTCTAGAGAAAGGTCTCCACCCCAGATTAGGGCATTGGTTGTGTCTTTGATAGTTTCACTGCTTTGTAAGGGTGTACCGATCCGATATTGCTCGGTCTGATATCAGCAAAAAAACAAGTCGGATTATATCAGCTTGCATCAACAATGTCCGATACAATCAGTCCTGCAGCGCGTTTACTTGAGCAAAGCGACAGTGAAACCTGGAGAGGCATGATTGGGAGGAACGGCCGCCTGGATCTGAAACCGATCACGGCCGCCCGGATCTGAACCTGAGTGGTGTTTTGTTATCGGACTTTTGAGCTCGTCACAGATTGTCCAAAATGAACACTATGTTCAAACATAAGGGTGGCCATATGTGCACTTGGCACCAGGACATCCGAGGCCGCAGTTCGATGATCGATTTTGTACTTGTGTCATCGGATTTGCAGTCTTGTTTTAGACACTCGTGTAAAGAAAGTGGCGGAGCTTTCTGACAATCATCACCTGTTGGTGAGTTGGCTCCGATGATGGGGGAGGTTGCCGGTCAGACCTGGAAGGCCCAAACACATTGTGAAGGTCTGCTGGGAATGTTCAGCAGAGTCTATCGTCGGAGAAAGTTTCAATTCCCACCGCTCAAAAAACTTTGAACATGTCACGAGGGACCATGTTCCGAAAGCCGTCCAGCTGAAGGAGTCCTGTTGGGTCCTTTTGGAGTTCGGGGTAGCAATGGAAAACCACTTCCGGACAGCTTTGAGGCGATTCTGGACCACCATCCGCCGCCTCAAGAGAGGGAAGCAGTGCACTGTTTACACTGTGTATGGTGCGGATGGTGTGCTGCTGACCTCGACTCAGGATGTTATGGATCGGTGGAGAGGAAAAACTTTCAAGTCCTCCTCAATCCCACTTACACGTCTTCCTATGAGGAAGCAATGCCTGGGAAATCTGTGGTGGGCTCTTCTATCTCTGGGGCTGAGGTTGCCGAGGTAGTTTAAGGGCTCCTCGGTGGCAAGGCCCCAGGGGTGGAAGAGATCCGCTCGGAGTTTCCAAAGGCTCTGGATGCTGTGGGACTGTGTTGGGTAACAAGTCTCTGTAACATTGCGTGGACATCGGGGACCATGTCTTTAGATTGGCAGACTGGCTCCTCTCTTTAAGAAGGGGAACCGGAGGGTGCGTTCCAATTATTGTGGGATCACACTCAGCCTTCCTGGTAAGGTCTATTCAGGTGTACTGGAGAGGAGGGTACGCTGAATAGTCCAACCTCGGATTCAGGAGGAGCAATGTGGTTTTGGTCCCGGTCGTAGAATAGTGGACACGCGTTGTAATCTCTGGGTCCTTGAGGGTGCATGGGAGTTTGCCCAACCAGTCTACATGTGCTTTGTGGACTTGAAGAGGGCATTTGACCGTGTCCCTCGGGAAGTCCTGTAGGGAGTGCACAGAGAATATGGGGTATCAGACCATCTGATCGTGGCTGTCCGCTCCCTGTATGATCAGTGTCCAGACTTTGGTCCGCATTGCCGGCAGTATGTCAGACCCGTTTCCAAGGAGGGTTGGACTCCACCAAGGCTGCCCTTTGTCACCGATTCTGTTCATAACTTTTATGGACAGAATTTCTAGGCGCAGTCATGGCGTTGAGGGGATCCGGTTTGGTGGCTAAAGGATTGGGTCTCTGCTTTTTGCAGATGATGTAGTCCTGCTGGCATCATCTGGCTAGGGTCTTCATTTAGCTCTCACTGGATCAGTTTGCAGCAGAGTGTGAAGCGACTGGGACAAGAATCAGCCCCTCCAAGTCAGAGTCCATGGTATAGTATCACGGCACACAAGCTAGACATACATATTAAAAGGTACTTAACTAAACACTATTGCAGTCTGAAACACCACATTGATTATAGTACTAATTAGTCTGCATATTAATTAAATACAAAGATTCCAAGGCAGGAGGTATTCATTAACGAACATGTCCGCATTATTCAATTTACTAAGCCAAAAGCATAATTATGTTGGCCACTCAGTGTCGCCAAAAAAGCCAATTACTACTCCACTTAAACTTAAAGACAGCATATGTACATTCGAAACCGTTAGTAAATACATTGTCCTTTCTCCATACCTAAACTTGTTCTGTTTTAATATTTCCACTTAATCAAGGCTTTTTTGACCTTCTCACTACAAAATAATAGAAGTATGCATGCTTCATACTTCTATCAATCAATCAATGTTTATTCATATAGCCCTAAATCACAAGTGTCTCAAAGGGCTGCACAAACCACTACGACATCTTCGTAAGAACCCATATAAGGACAAGGAAAACACACACTCTTATCAAATTGAATAAAATTTTTTGGGATACTCTATTTCTTTCCTTTCTCGTAACATTTGCAGTGTCGTCTTTTGGAAGATGTACAAAGAAATGCAGACTGCTGTATTTGTTTTTATTTTCAGCTTTATTCAGTACAAAGTCAGTTCAGAGTTTCTAATATTTCTACTGATTGCTTATCAGCTGTGCAGAAGCCTATGTCAATGATGACATACATGTTTGAGTCCTAGTGACTATACATTTTCTTTATGGCACCTTATATTTTTACGCAAGTCACTGCCTTAATAACTGTACACAAGCCCATATTGATATTCAAGATGAAATGGTTAAGTGTTTTATATGTTGAAAATCCAAATCTGTCACAGCAACCAAAACAATGTTCTGTCATTTAACGTGATTAACAACGTCCCACATCCATCTTCATCAATTGGCATCAATATACAGAAATTAAATGCACTTACATTAGGAAATGTATATCTACTTACTGTATTTCTTTTCTAGAAACACACTGTACATGTTACTTAAATGACACGAATGGAAATATTCAGACAGGCTCATTGTGGATTTTGCCTCAAACCATGAAGCAAGTACCGGGTAGATGACAGCAAAAACACATCACTGACACTACATATATGCAGATATCAATGTATTAATAGTAATACAATGTCAGGAGGTTTCTATTAGTTGGAGCATAGCACATCTTAATGTATCTTCACATTTACATATTTAAACGTATTAGGGAAAACCAGTTTAATGACATATCACCGATGTGCAGTTGTAAAAGATATGACATTGTTGCTGTTATGTAAGAAAAAAATAATGTAGGCAAAAATAAATAAAAACCAGCTTATGGCCCGTGTTCAACTCTTCCAAAATACTCAGATTAACACAAAATACACAACTCAGTGGCTACATGGTCGATCATGATAAAGTATTTCAATCTTCCAAAAAAGCTTAAAAAAAAGTGGGATCCCACTGTGCAGCAATGTTTATTTCCATCCGACGACTGCACGCGTGCTCACAAAGTTAAGGCGATACAAACTCCTTCTGTTCTCCGATATAAACTACCTGTACTTTTGTTCATATTGCAGATACGGCGCACATTTTTGGTTCACAGACGGTGGTAACTTAAACAGCAGCTAGAAGGCCAAGATTTCTGGTGACAAAACAACAACAAAAAACAATACGGAGCAAAATACCGTAGACCCATTCCCAATCCTAAAGCTGACTGACGTCAAACTCTTGTCACATTTGTGTTTGAACGTGATGATGGTTCCCATCTTGATCAGGAACTAGTATCGACTGGATACGAGTCAACTGGGATGCCCTGGGGTCAAGATGTGAAGGAGTGCAACCACATTACAACATGTGTGTGAATACACTTACAATGTGACAGAATCTAACGCTGATTGGATGTGGGTGCACGATGACTGCGGGGTAGACACGCTGGACAACAGGGTGCTTGAAAGACGGGGGACATCCAGGCACTGCTTCATTTTCTGCTCAGAAAGAACTGGCGGAGGCCGTGGCAATTCTTTTACCGATGTACACCCTTGAAACACAAAACAAACATGATGTAAACAATAGGGTGGGAAACCTAATAACGACCAGGCAGAGCAAGACATGATCAATTATACCTCTTACGTAGGAAACAAATCTCTCAATAATGTAACACAGAGGTGTCAAACTCAAATACAGAGTGGGCCGAAATGTAAAACTGAACAAAGCCGCGGGCCAAGGTTGAACAAATTCACCTTTTAATAGGGACCCAAACAAGTTTTGCATTGAATATTGAACAAGCAAAGCTTATATAACTTTATGGTGACATGCAAAATCGAGTTTCAAATAATAATAATCATAATTAAAAAATATCAAAGGCATATCTAATAAAATTTAAATAAAAATTGAAATCTTCTTTTCTATTTGCAGCCTTCTGAGGTAAGTATCAAAATAAACTTTTTCCACATACATTTGAAAATAAAATAACAGTAATGAATGAATCAAACATTCAAGCCTTGAAGTAGCAAGAAAAAGTGCATGAACCAAATGTTAATTATTGCTCAGTGTCAGGCTTGCCCCTGACAGTTTGTTTGTGTTCTAGTTTTTTCCTCTGTGTGTAGTATTTCCTGTCAGTGCTCTTATTTTGTTAGTTTCCTGTCTTTCTCCCTGAGCGCTGTTTCCCATCAGCTGCGGCTGATTGGCACCTGGCCATACCTGGTGTCAATCAGCCCGCTCCTATTTTACCTGTTTTTGTCCTCCAGTCAGTGCTGGATTATTGTATTGTCGCTCCTGTCGTGTCGTTGCGGCATAGCCGTAAGATATATTTTGTAGCTTTGTGTAGCTTACTGTCTTTTGTTCCCTGCTTCCAGTTTTGTTTGTTCATAGCCTAGTTTGTTATCCGCCTCGTGCGCGCTTTTTGTTTGTACCCTTTTGTTTGGTTCTCTTCTAGTATTTAAATTAAATCATGTTTTCCTATTCTATGCCTGCCTCCATCTCAGCATCTTGGGGTTCGTCACCAACAAACTCTGAGACTCAGTTTGCTACACTGATTTGCTTTAACACTGAATATGGAACAAACAAAGCTTTTATAACTTAATATAACCTTGAAAAAACAAACAAAAAAACATCAATGGTACATTAATACAATTTTAATAAAAAAAGTAATGCCTCTTTTCTATTTGCAGCCTTCTGAGGTAAATATCAACATTAGGTTGTAGCAGGGGGTGTATATAGTAGCGTCCCGGGAGAGTTAGTGCTGCAAGGGGTTTTGGGTATTTGTTCTGTTGTGTTTATGTTGTGTTATGGTGCGGATGTTCTCCCGAAATGTGTTTGTCATTCTTGTTTGGTGTGGGTTCACAGTGTGACGCATATTTGTAACAGTGTTAAAGTTCTTTATATGGCCACCCTCAGTGTGACCTGTATAGCTGTTGACCAAGTATGCTTTGCATTCACTTGTGTGTGTTAAAGCCGTACATATTATGTGACTGGGCTGGCACACTGTTTGTATGGAGGAAAAGCGGACGTTACGACAGTTTGTTGAGGACGCTGAAGGCAGTGCCTTAAAGGCACGCCCCCAATATTGTTGTCCGGGTGGAAATCGGGAGAATGGTTGCCCCGGGAGATTTCCGGGTGGGGCACTGAAATTCGGGAGGGTCGGCAAGTATGAGTTTTAGCGGTGAATGCAGTGTTACAGCTGCCGGCCAGCTCTAATGGTAATATCATATTGCCCCAAGGGCCAAATGAAATTACACGGCGGGCCAAATTTGTCAGAGTTTGACACCCATGATGTAACATCTACAGATCAGTCCCAGACTGGCAAAATTGCCTGATTATATAGTAGGGGAAAATATGTATGAAGCCTTCAGTGTGAGAAAAAATTGGATATTCCTCCTCTAGCCTCTTAAGGCCCAAGATGTTTGTTTACATGCTTTTTTCATTTCTCTTTGCTATTTGGGCTTGTTGGACCCTAATTAGAATAAAGAACTAAGAATCATCTCTTTATATGATGTACTTAGTCCATAAGTAACAAACATGTCCTTCATGTTTAGTGACAAGCTAATTCTTATTTTTACACTTTTTCCCCCCAAATTCCATTGTATGTTATACTCTTCTGACACCACCAGATAGGAATATAAGTGACCACATAAGGGCCATAAGACCCCAATTCAGTAGTGCACACAATTTTGGAAATAAGAGCTAAAAGGGGCTTTCCATGCTTGTGGCCACTAAGGCCTTTAGAGGTTTTAAGACATGGATATTAAACTAAATTGTTTTGCAGGCCACATTTCCAGAAAGCGAAGGACCGGGGAACTTAACTTCTCCTTTCACTGTTGGTCTTATTTTGTATAATACAGAGAACTAGCGCCTTCTAAAGTAGACTTTTGATATTGGTCATTTTGTTTGTCAGAGTTAGAGGGACGCTCTGCTGTTGATAAAGACCTTCTGCAAGAATGTGAGTCTCTCTGAAGTTTTTTTTTAACTGAACTTGCAGGCCACCAGTTGAATAGCCCAAATGATGAAAAAGAGAGGACCTAAAATCGAACCTTGAGGAACACCACTAGTATAACTAAAAAAGTTGAACAAATGACAACGAAGTGCATCTGTAGTAACCAAGCTACAGCAGCAACACCCTAGAAACATTAATCACGTTCCAAAAAAAATGGTAACTGCCAAAAAAAAGGAGAGAACTAAAAGGAGTGCCTTGAGGAATGCCCCAGTTAGTTAAATCACAAGTTGGGAACTCAGTGTTCTATGTTTGCAAATAAGGGTAAAATGTCAATGCAAAAATCTTCTCATGTGTTTATGGTGGGCCAAGTTGGTCGATAAAACAGGAGCCCTTTAGTGTATTCAAGAATTTGTTGCATAAATGTTTCTCCCAAGTTTTGAACTGAACTCGTGGGCCGGTATGGTGTCAACCCCAGTTCACCATTGATTGATTGATTGATTTAAACTTTTATTAGTAAATTGCACAATTCAGTACATATTCCCTACAATTGACCACTAAATGGTAACACCCGAATAAGTTTTTCAACTTGTTTAAGTCGGGGTCCACGTTAATCAATTCATGGTAATTGAACTAGTTGAACAGTACTGCTATAAAGTTTAAAGATCCCGTCGAATGCTGACATTATGGCACACATTTCATAGTTTGAAACCTAAAAATGACCGCTACGGATAAAACCACCCCAAAAATAGGCACACTAGTTGTTTTGGCAAACTCTACACAAGGCCAAAGCCTTCACCCAAACAGAAGGGCCTCATGTCCAAATGTGAGTTTGGCTCCCATTTTCCCCCAGAGGACAGAACTGGAATCCATCCATCCATCCATTTTCTACCGCTTATTCCGTTTTGGGGTCGCGGGGGGCGCTGGCGCCTATCTCAGCTACAATCGGGCGGAAGGCGGGGTACACCCTGCACAAGTCGCCACCTCATCGCAGGGCCAACACAGATAGACAGACAACATTCACACTCACATTCACACACTAGGGCCAATTTAGTGTTGCCAATCAACCTATCCCCAGGTGCATGTCTTTGGAAGTGGGAGGAAGCCGGAGTATCCGGAGGGAACCCACGCATTCACGGGGAGAACTTGCAAACTCCACACAGAAAGATCCCGAGCCTGGATTTGAACCCAGGACTGCAGGAACTTTGTATTGTGAGGCAGACGCACTAACCCCTCTGCCACCGTGAAGCCCAGAACTGGAATCACATTCAACATTTCCCAACAGTTGAAGGCCATCCAGCATTTAGTAAAGCTCTCGCCTGAAGCAATTAAGTCCACTCCTTTAAGTCTGCAGCTCCAGCTCAGACTTCAGGCCAACAAACACTGCTCTAGGAAAATTTGCCAAATCCAGTAGCATCCAACTGTTTACAGAGACCAGGGTGGCTGACGGTGAGATGACTTATATTACTTTGATGTTTTATTTCATATGTTGAATTTATTTAAATGTTTAAATGCCAAATCTAAGCTGTAAAGGGTCACTTTATGTACTTTTGGAAACACTTTACTTTAAAAAATGGTTTATTGAGCTGTAATTTGTTTATATTGGTCCCTAATTGCTTTTGTATTTTTCCACCTTCTCCAAAGGTTTTTCACCTAACATCTATTTCATGAAAAAAGAGACAATCAAGTCCAAAATAAAAGGTGAAACATATATTTGTCTCATCAGTGTAACCCCTGGTCAAAAAGTCAAATCCCTTTTCAAGATAGAGGGAGAGCACAAACAAACAACTTAACTTGACAGTAGTGATTTTAGGCTTGTTTTCAAAGAAGTTTTATCACATTTTGGAACGCCCACTTTTAGTTAAAAAATGCGGGCGTGCCTGCATTAGCCCGTTGACGGCACCCACAGTGTCGTCAACTCGCATGGCTGCAGTAGTTGTGACCCCAAGATGCAGGAACCGAGAGATCGATGTGCAGGTAAGTGTCTTTTTAATACACTATTAAATCCAAAAAGGTTCAGCAAGGAAGTGCATGAAATGATAGCAGCCACCAGCACTTAGTCGGTAACACTTCAACAGAGGGTCCTTGACATAATCAATCCTCGAGCACTGAGGAACAGGCAAGGCGCGCATAAATAGCCATCTGATTGACAACTGCAACCAGGTGAGCTTGGCCGCAGGGAGACATGCAGGAAATGCAAAAAACAAGATCGCTGACAGGAAACAAACACCAAACAAGGAAACACAAACTGAATTTAAGTGACCGATTGTCACCAACAGAAGACTGGAGGCAATTGTATATCGTGTAGTATGTGTTTTGGTACCATCTTCATCCAGAATCAGGTTATTTTTGCACAGAATTTTAAAGAGGTATCAAATATGTCTGCCAAATGCATTAATGTAGGTTGTAGCAATACAACTAAAAAAGGGGTCAGCCTCCATACATTTTCAAATGATGGGCATTTTATGAAAGAATGGACCTCTACAGTCAAAATGTGTTAGTATTATATTTTGCATCCTCTTCTGAGGTGTTCCTCAAGCTGTTGACGAAATGCTGAAAGAATATGAGGAAACAGACGATGGTGTCTCTAGAAGAGCAGGGAGGTCCGGAAATAAAAATGTTGTTTATTTTTTTTACTCATAATGTTAGCCATATCATTCTTGAAGTAACCATGGTCCAGAGCGACAAAAACGTGCAATTTAGTGACCAAAATAATAGTTTTACATGTCTTTGCCCACACTAATAATGCAGGGAAACGGGTTCCAGTTTTTGCAGATGACGTCACACCAAGAAGTGGTTACATATAGAGTCTAGCGATGGAAAGGAGGCGGTCCAAGTATCAAAAGATTACTCAAAAGATAATTTACATTATGTAAAATACCTGCCAGATAAAATTTTTAAAAGACATGAAGAGAACTTGGTCGTGAAATTTCGGTCATTTGGACACTTTAAACTTCTTACCCGATTCCAAGAGCGAGGATGTGTGAAATGAGAAGAGATGGGATGAAAACTTTCAGGAATTCAGCAGACAATACCCCGCCTTTCTTCATGACGCCACTCTTTCGCATACTAAGGGAAACTGCACGCCGAGGGTGCCTGAAATGGAACTCCCTGCGGAAATAAAAAATACAATCAGCAATCTATAACAATAGATAAAATATAAATAAAAGATGTAAAGTTCGGGGAGCGTTCACTCACTTTGGCGGAATATTTTCTGGCCTGCTGGACCAATCAACCCAATCTACTTCTTTGTTCATGAGGATGTCATCCTCTTTGTCTTTGTCTGTGCCACCTTCTTCTGACTGCAAATGTGAAGGAAAATGACTTGGTTTGAGTTGAAAGGTGAAATGAGCAATGATTAAACAAGTGGAACTTCTACGGTCAAATACCCCCTTGTCTTTAAAGTCGCACAAAGATTCTGCATGTGAACCGTTTGTGTGTAAAATTATATGACTTTGCATTTTTGTTCGGATCTTTGTAATTCTACGGTGAAGGCCATAGAACCGTGATTGGAACTTATTGCCACGTGAAAATAAATGTGTATCTACTTCTGCGTTTAATGTTTGTGACTCACCTCCTAAGCAAAAGCAGTGCTCTCCTTTATTATTACATTGTCACTCTTAAAATGGCCGCTTAATACAATATAAGACAGTTTACTGTTTTTTGATCACAGCAGTTAACATGCCTTATTCTTACTATTACCTATTTTATTGTTGCTTTTACCTTTGGGGCTGTAGGTATCGATTATTTTAGTAACTGAGTATTCTTTCAATTTAATTAATTAATCAGATAAAACACATTATTGCCACAATGCATCATTTTGGGAAATAACTTCAGGTTGTCATTACCTTTTATTTTTTTTCTAATAAATGCACATCATCAACATTGAAATTGCACTTTGAAAATGTGTGTCTTAAAAATAAATAAATAAAAATGATCCACTGTTCATTGCCACACAGATCACGCCACCCACACACCACCGCTCTCATGTGTGCCCTAATAAATCGGCCCTGCGGAAACTGTCTGCATATTATTTAAAATTCCTGGCAAACCATGTCTGTATTTTATCTTTTTTTTATCAGTTAGTGAAGTGAATTATATTTACATAGCGCTTTTCCCTAGTGACTCAAAGCGCTTTACATAGTGAAACCCAATATCTAAGTTACATTTAAACCAGTGTGGGTGGCACTGGGAGCAGGTGGGTAAAGTGTCTTGCCCAAGGACACAACGGCAGTGACTCGGATGGCAGAAGCTGGGATCGAAACTGGAACCCTCGAGTTGCTGGCACGGCCACTCTACCAACCGAGCTGTACCGCCCCAAGTTACACTCCTTTAATGATTAATCGAAGCAACAGAATATAAGTAATAGCTTTTTTCTAATCGGATTGAGCAAATTAGTCGATTAACTTTTCCAGCCCCAATTAACTATTTTGTTGTTACTTATTGCTAATGGAGTCAAACGATTGATTTTTCTTTAAAAAACTCATCTAAATAATCACACTTTTTAATTTTGATCAATCTTGATTAATTTCAGTCAATTGACAGCATGCATTATTAAACTTTAACTTGAAAAACACCATAATTCAACAGAAATGCAATTCTATTGTTAGAATGTAACACACAAACACTTTTTGAATGTTTTACTTATATCTATTTGCTCAAATCGGTAACAGCTTTATCTAAAGCAGTGGTTCTCAAATGGGGGTACGCGTACCCCTGGGGGTACTTGAAGGTATGTGAGATTTTTTTTAAATATTCTAAAAATAGCAACAATTCAAAAATCCTTTATAAATATATTTATTGAATAATACTTTAACAAAATATGAATGTAAGTTCATAAACTGTGAAAAAAAAATACAACAATGCAAAATTTAGTGTTGACAGCTAGATTTTTTTGTGGACATGTACCATAAATATTGATGTTAAAGATTTCTTTTTTGTGAAGAAATGTTTGGAATGAAATCCATGAATCCAGATGGAACTCTATTACAATCCCCAAAGAGGGCACTTTAAGTTGATGATTACTTCTTTGTGTAGAAATCTTTATTCATAATTGAATCACTTGTTTATTTTTCAACAAGTGTTTAGTTATTTTTTATATATTTTTTTCCAAATAGTTCAAGAAAGACCACTACAAATGAGCAATATTTTGCACTGTTATACAATTTAATAAATCAAAAACTGATGACATAGTGCTGTATTTTACTTCTTTATCTCTTTTTTTCAACCAAAAATGCTTTGCTCTGATTAGGGGGTACTTGAATTAAAAACATGTTCACAGGGGGTACATCACTGAAAAAAGGATGAGAACCACTGATCTAAAGTCTAGTCAATCACTCATCTTTGCACTGACTTACGCATTGACCTGATCACTGAATATTAAACAACCAATTTTATGTAAATATCTAAAGGAGTTGCATTATTGATCTGTGTTTATACATGTGACATTTTTGTGATGCATTAACCTCAACAGCCTTAGGTCTAACATTATATTTTTAAAGTAGTTATACTTGATATGACTGTTATGTCATTTACTTATTTATTAATAGAGAATGTTTATGATTTTTAATTACTGAGAAAGCTAAGTACAAAATCCTTATCACTCATTCTTTATCCCTCCATTCCTTATTAGAAAATGGTAACGTGGGACATCTTAAACACAAGTCCGCAAATTATCTGTAACTGCTGAGACACGGAAAAGAGTAAATAAGCTCATCTTCTTCCAACTCCTTTTCAAACATGTTGAATAGTGCAAGTATAGAAATGTGATGTAGTACAATTAACACATTTAAAAAAAGCATGTTGGAAATTACCCTGGAAGATAATCATTTGAGTTCCTTTTTTTTTTTACTGTAGGAGGGTTTTCGACATTCGAACAAATTGGAAGTTGTATTTGACCTTTGAGGTTCTAGTGTATTTTTCAAAAATTGGAATGGGGTATGTGTCATACCTGACTACCTCTTGGACTGGACATGTCCACATCAAAGGTAATCTGACCATCATCCTGTTCAGGACTTGGTGGCCTATGGGGACTGAGTCAGCAGAGTGAGGTTAATATATACAGTATGAATGTACACAATACTGCAAAGCACATTACTTTAGCCTTACCTGTCACACGAGGAGTTACTCGCACTCGATTCGTGCTGCGCATCGAGGAGGATCTTCTCCATGTCTCCATTGTGAATGGAAGAAGACGAGGGAACATGTTCTAGACCTCCAATGAGGGTTTCATCGAGCTCAGGCACCACTTCCAAGGTTTGACTTATGCCAGTGTTTGCATTTAGTTGGTCTTCAGCAGGTGTCGTCTGCAAGGTAGTGTGCACGCCCTGAGCGCCAGTATTTCCGTTCAACTCCAACTCCACCCAAGAGCCTGGGTAAAGAAAATTTGGGTAAATATGACCCATCGTCTGCGATGAGTTGGCGACTTGTCCAGGTTGTACCCCACCTTCTGCCCGATTGTAGCTGAGATAGGCACCAGCGCCCCCCGCGACCCCAAAGGGAATAAGCGGTAGAAAAATGGATGGATGGATGGATGACCCATCGTGTTGAAGTGAAAGACAAAGTCATTTAAAACCTCAGGTCTGTGCAGGTGCATCAGGAGTCTTGACCTGAAGAGTTTTGTCTGTGTTGTGACATTCGCCTGCTCATTGGTTGTATTGTTTATCCTGATGTATAAATGAGTGCATTTGACACTGTACATACAATACTGTCCTTTCAACCCTTCCACAGAGATGCAACATTTCAGCGTTTGGCAAATAATGGTTTGGTGTTTCAGGTGCCCACTTGGCCATTGATACAGTTGAAGGTACTTCTAACAAGGGTGATTCCAACATAATGACTGTTGTTGTGCTGCTAAAGGGCTCTATACTCTGCATCTTAACCTTGGTCATTTTTCCAAACAATACTCAACAGCTAATTTGGACATATTTTATTAAACCTAAAGGGAAAATGTTTTAAGCACAGTAGATCAACTACAAGAAGAAAATATAAAAAAGAAAACTGTAAATATCCCTAGAAAAAAAATTGTGCCAGCTGATTATTTTCTTTAATTATTAGTTTAATCACCATCCATCCATTTTCTACCGGTTGTCCCTTTTGGGGTCGCTGGAGCCTATCTCAGCTACATTCGGGCGGAAGGCGGAGTGCACCCTGGACAAGTCGTCACCTCATCGCAGGGCCAACACAGATAGACAACATTCACACACTAGGGTCAATTTAATTTTGCCAATCAACCTATCCCCAGGTGCATGTTTTTGGAGTTTAATCACACTTTTAAATTTGAATTAATCATGATTAATCATTTGCTTGCATAATTCATATTAACTTAAACAATATCCTAATTTGTGGACACATGCAATTTTATTGTCAGAATGTCATACACAGGAACATGTTTTAATTGTGTTACTTGAATGCACGTCATTTATTTGCTCAGAACTTGGTAACAGTTTTATCTAAAGTACAGTCAAAGTGTAATTTGAAGTGAAATCTGCCAGCAAGCACACAAGTCTCACTCATCATTGCACTGATGTAAGCATGAACCTGATCGCTGACGTTATAGAATCCCTCAGCCTTACAGGTAACAATTTGTGGTTAAAATAAATAAGCATATATAGTAAATAATATTTATGTGATTAATCTGTGTATATACATTATCAATGAGATTATTTTTGTAACGAATCACATTAGTTAATGTCATTTTTTACAGCCTTAAAAAATATGTAGGAAACAATAGCAACTATAGAAAAGCGACACAACATACAGTGCATCCGGAAAGTATCAACAGCGCTTCACTTTTTCCTAGAGGTGTAACGGTACACACACATTTTGGTTCGGTACGTACCTCAGTTTAGAAGTCACGGTTCGGTTAATTTTCGGTACAGTAAGAAAACAACAAAATATAAATGTTTTGGTTATTTATTTACAAAATTTGTAAACACTTGTTATAACATACATATACACACAGGGTTCATTGCCAGGGTTAATGTGGTCAACATATATAAAATAACAACTAAATAAGATAAGGCTCGGAATGGTTTCTTAACAAAACCTTTCTACATATAAAGTGCTTTTTTTATAGATTGAGACTTTTATTAGTAGATTGCACAGTACAGTACATATTCCGTACAATTGACCACTAAATGGTAACACCCCAATACGCTTTTCAACTTGTTTAAGTCGGGGTCCACGTTAATCAACATTAAACTGCCCCCAGTTGTTGCTCAGATGAAATAAAATGACAAAACTTTTCTTCTACATTTAAAAAGTGCAACATTAAACAGTTTCAAGTCAACTCAGCCTCAGATTAACTTTTCTTTCCCCCCCAGCCTGGCTAACTTGGTAGTAAGAGGATATATTGGGTTATTGTTCTTCCACCATAGAAGTGGGTCAAAATCTAGTTTTAATGCAATACAGCAACCCCCCGCGGCCCCGAACGGGACAAGCGGTAGGAAATGGATGGATGGATAGTCTTAAATGTGCTGCTATAAAAACATTGGTTATTGCTTTAGCCCTGCCTGGCTGGCCGAGGATAGGCTGCTTGAATGCGGTGTTTGCACCACGCTCCTCTTTCTCTTCCTTAAAGCGAGCTTGACTTGGGGGTGATGCCTCTTCAAAGGGGTTAGCATATTTGACGTGTTGGCAGAATCATACCCTACTGCTGCTGAACAATGTCGGCAAACCTCCGTCCTCCATTATTTTATCGCACCGCAAAGCCGAAGTGTTCCCAAAAGAGAGATGTTAATGAGATAGGAGGGTCTTCCAACTCTGGCTTTTGCATGTTGTCCTATCCCGGTCGCTGCTAGCCTGCCGTGTGTTGTGCCTCGCTCTGCATTGTTTACACAACTTGCGGTGTGCTACCTAATATGTCCGTGTGAAAACTCGTTCGGTACACCTCCGAACCGAACAGAGACCCCTGTACCGAAACGGTTCAATACAAATACACGTACCGTTACACCCCTACTTTTTTCCACATTTTGTTAGGTTACAGCCTTTTTCCAAAATTAGTCATAAAAATTCTACAGACAATACCTTTATAATGGCAATGTGAATTACATATTTAAAATGTATTAATAATTTAAAAAAAATAATAAATCACATGTTCATAATTAGTATTTACAGCCTTTGGCTCAATACTTTGTGGATGCACCTTTAGCAGCAATTACAGCCTCAAGTCTTTTGAATACAATGCCACAAGCTTGCACACCGATCTTTGGGCAGTTTCACACATTCCTCTTTGTAGCGCCTCTCATGCTCCATCAGGTTGGATGAGAACCGTTGGTTTTCATCCAGTATGTCTCTGTACATTGCTGCATTCATCTTTCCCTCTATCTTGACTAGCCTCCCAGTTGCTGCCGCTGAAAAACATCCCATTGCATTATGCTGCCACCACCATGCTTCACTGTAGGGATGGTATTGGCCTGGTGATGAGCGGTGCCTGGCTTCCTCCACACAATGCCTGGCATTCACGCCAAAGAGTTCAATCTTTGTCTCATCAGACCAGAAAATGTTGTTTCTCATGGTCAGAGAGTATTTCAGGTTCATTTCGGCAAACTTATTACTTAGAAATGAATTCC
Source organism: Nerophis ophidion (assembly GCF_033978795.1). Lineage (NCBI taxonomy): Eukaryota > Metazoa > Chordata > Actinopteri > Syngnathiformes > Syngnathidae > Nerophis > Nerophis ophidion. Next base: position 61,176,091 of record NC_084617.1, on the reverse strand, counting down.
GTCTGGCCACTATACCGTACAGGCCTGATTGATGGAGTGCTGCAAAGATGGTTGTCCTTCAGAAAGGTTCTCCTCTCTCCAGAGAGGCCTGCTGTAGGTCTGACAGAACGACCATCGGGTTCTTGGTCACCTCCCTGACTAGACTAAGATGAATGCAGCAATGTACAGAGATATCCCGGATCCATCCAATCTGATGGAGTTTGAGAGGTGCTGCAAAGACGAATGGGCAAAGAGGAAAGTGGGCCAAGCTTGTGTCATCGTATTGAAAAAGACTAAAGGCAGTAATTGCTGCTAAAGGTGCATCAACAAAGTAATTTGTTGGCAGAGGTGTCCCTACTTTGCATCACAATAGAACAACCTCATTCTTGTGTGGCCAGGCGACCCTCCCGCTGAGGATGGTTTGGGTTTTGGCACCAAGCGTCCATACTAAACTGAAAAAGCCTGCTCAGATGAGGCCAAAACTGAACGTCCAGTTTTGACCGATTGAATGCGCTGAGAACGTAATCATACGTGAAGAAAATTTGAACAGTTTTAACGTGAAATTATATTAAAAGGTAAAAAACACAATCACGCCAAAAACATCAAGTCCTACCCTGGACCCTGAAGACAAAGGACCATAATTACAAATGTTGAGGGAGATTCCATCCTAATTACTGCTGTTGTGTTGGCAAAGGTGTCACTTAATATTGGCTTTGCACCATGTAAAGGTGACAAATAGGCAAAGGGACATAATTATAAATAACAAGAGGGATTTAATTCTAATGACTGCTGTTGGGTTGGCAGAAGTGTCACTCCTTTGCATCTTAACAGCTGTTTTACACCAACATAGGGGAAAACTGTTCTTGTCTGGGGATAGGGTTTTGGCACCAAGCGCTCAGAGTAGATCTAAGGAGGTGAAACCTGAAAGTCCAGTTGCAATCGATTGAATATCCTGAGTCATACCAAAGACTATAAAAATGAGACACATTGCCTCCCTGCCCTGCACTCAGCATCAGGGATTGGAATTGGGGGTTAAATCACCAAAAATTATTCCCAGGCGCGGCACCGCTGCTGCCCACTGCTCCCCTCACCTCCCAGGGGGTGTTCAAGAGTGATGGGTCAATTGGAGAGAATAACTTCACCACACCTAGTGTGTGTGTGACAATCATTGGTACTTTAACTTAACAAATATTGCTTTATGGATGTGACAGTGAAATGGCCAGGCGGCGTGCACAACGCCCGCATCTTCGTTAACTCCGCCATCAGCCTGCAGCTGAAAGATGGAACCATCTCCTCGTGTCCCAAACAACTGCTAGAAGATGAAGATCTGCTACCTGTTTTTCTTTGGGGTGACCCAGCTTATCTCATGACGCCATTTCTCACGAAAGAATACCCCAACGGCGCAGTCAACCCACAACAACAATACTTTGGGTATTCTCTGTCTAGATTAATTGTTGTAAAATGTTCTTAATCACATTGTTTACGTGTCCAATAAAGATTTGGATCATTTATGATGTCTCAGGTGTGATTCACTACAATAGACACACTGGATTTTAGTTTGTTGAAATACCACAACACTGGATACATTTTTAATTTAAAAACTTGGGACACAAAACACAGCAAACAAATGTAACAATATCCATCCATTTTCTACCGCTTGTCCCGTTCGGGGTCGCGGGGAGTGCTGGAGCCTATCACAGCTACATTCGGGCGGAAGGCGGGGTGCACCCTGGACAAGTCGCCACCTCAACACAGATAGACAACATTCACTACACACTACAACATAGCTCTTTTAAATAACTTCACAGTGAAGTAAAGTCAACTACTGGAGAGCAGATGGCATACTTGCCAACCTTGACACCTCTGAATTTGTGAGATGGGGGGAGTGGGCTGGTGTTGAGGTGGGCAGGGTTTGGTGGCATATGGGTGTATATTGTAGCGTCCCGGAAGAGTATGTGCTGCAAGGAGTTCTGGGTACTTGTAATGTTGTGTTTATGTTGTGTTACGGTGCGGAGGGCTTCCTGAAATGTGTTTGTCATTCTTGTTTGGTGTGGCATATGGGTGTATATTGTAGCGTCCCGGAAGAGTATGTGCTGCAAGGAGTTCTGGGTACTTGTAATGTTGTGTTTATGTTGTGTTACGGTGCGGAGGGCTTCCTGAAATGTGTTTGTCATTCTTGTTTGGTGTGGGTTCACAGTGTGGTGCAGATTTGTCATACTTGCCAATCCTCACGATTTTTCTGTGAGACTCCCGGATTTCAGTTCCCCCCTGCCCCCGAAAATGTCCAGGGGTAATCATTCTCCCGAGTTTCTCCCGATTTCCACCCGGACAACAATATTGGGGCGTGCCTTAAAGACACTGCCTTTAGCGTCCACTTTACCTCTTGCAGTACTAACTCTTCCGGGATGCTACAATATACACCCCTACGACCACCAAATTCCCCCCCAATCTCCCGAATTCGGAGGTCTCAAGGTTGCCAAGTAGGGCTGCGAATATTTGGGTGTCTCATGATTCGATTCAATATCGATTTTTGGGGTCGCGATTCGATTACATATCGATTTTTTCGATTCAAAAACGATATTTTTCCGATTCAAAACGATTCTGTATTCATTCAATACATAGGATTTCAGCAGGATCAACCCCAGTCTGCTAACATGCTAGCAGAGTAGTAGATTTTTTTTAAAAAGCTTTTATAATTGTAAAGGACAATGTTTTACCAACTGATTGCAATAATGTAAATTTGTTTTAACTATTAAACGAACCAAAAATATGACTTATTTTATCTTTGTGAAAACATTGGACACAGTGTGTTGTCAAGCTTATGAGATGTGAGGCAAGTCTAAGCCACTGTGATACTATTCTTTTTTTTAATTTTTATAAATGTGTAATTATAATGTCAATGAGGGATTTTTAATCACTTCTATGCTGAAATTATAATTAATATTGATACTGTTGTTGATAATATTCATTTTTGTTTCACTACTTATGGTCAGTTATGTGTCATGTTTGTGTCTCCTCTCAATGAGTGTTGCTGGGTCAGGTTTGGTTTTGGAATTGGATTGCATTGTTATGGTATTGCTGTGTAAAAAAAACTAAAAAAAAAAAAAAGGATAAAAATAAAAAAAAAAGACAATCGATTCTGAATCGCACAACGTGAGAATCGCAATTCGTATTCGAATCAATTTTTTTCCCACACCCCTATTGGCAAGTATATTAGTAACAGTGTTAAAGTTGTTAATAGGGCCACCCTCAGTGTGACCTGTACGGCTGTTGACCAAGTATGCATTGCATTCACTAAGTATGTCAGAAAAAGTCGCATGCTGTTTGTATGGAGAAACAGTGCCCTAAATACTATTGTTTGGGTGAAAATAGGGAGAAATTCAGGAGAAGGATTGCCCCGGGAGATTTTCAGGAGGGGCACTAAAATTCGGGAGTCTCCCTGAAAAATCGGGAGGGTTGGCATGTATGACAGATGGAGACTTTTTTTCGCGCAGGCGTACTAGGTGGGGCCGGGGGTCTTAAACGGTGGCATTGTTGTGTGTGGACATGTAGACTTTTTTTACTTTTTTCGCGCATGCGTACTAGGTGGGGCCGGGGGTCTTAAACGGTGGCATTGTTGTGTGTGGACATGTTATTCACCCTGAATAACCTTAGCCCGCTCAGTGTAAACGGGGCCTTAGACAAACTGTACAGTCCAGTTTAAAACACGTATAATTTCACCTTGGACCCTGAAGAGTTTAAAGTACGTGTGATGTTGTGTTGAAAATATCTGCACTGCATCAACGTTCATGTTTGTGCCACTGCCCCACTAACAGCGAGACCATGTTTTTTTCTCTCTCTCCAGCATGTGTTATGCAATCCATTTGGACCGAACACAGGATGATGAATATTTACACGATACACCGTTTTTCGTCCGACTAAAAATAGATCTCAATCGCTATACGTAAACAATTCAACGGCGTGTCCATTTTTTACTGGCGTCAACAATACAAGTCGCTGTTGCGTAACAGACGGACACGTCAGTGTTCCAGCTGTGATTCAGCTTTTTTTTTTTTTAGTAAAATATGTCAGATTTATACTCTTGGACATAGGCGGGAAAATTAAGATGTGTTTTTATTACGTTTCGACAATTCGATAACTGTTGCCACTAACATCATATTTGAACATTTCTTGCAAAAAGGAACATTTTAAATACTGCATTTTGTTAAACAACAATAAAAACCTCATAGTATTTACAGATGGAAAATACTTTATTCGATAAAAAAAGCATAGCATACGATCGTCTTTTTTTTTTGTCTCGAGTTGTTTTTATTTTCCTCAGAGCCCGCCTAGCAGCAAGTTAGCTACGTGATTGGCTGCCATTCCCGTCACTCAAACAATCGGTAAATTCTATTGGCTATTTTGCAGCAACGTCAATCTACGTCACACTCGACCCCTCCGAAAGGATCAGAAAACGGTTTTTTATCTCGAATAACTTTAACACGAATGTTTACGTAACTGTTGTAGTCAAAACTCAGAAGTTCTGAGAAGAACATATAATATAGAATAATGCTGACGAAAGCGGATAAACATAGACGACGTTACGTACCGTGTAGTCCGGGCTCTTCGTTATTGTTTTGTTGAGCAGAAGCGGTGGACATGTTGACTACTCAGTTTTAGTTTAGGCTGTATCAACAAGATCAGGCAGTGCGCATGCGCGGAGTCTGACCATGCACCTACGTCTACTGTGATGACAAATGTCAAACAAGGACTGACAAAAGCACACGGCTTACGTGATAAGGGGAGCCACATTGTGTAAGTCATTGTCGTGGATTTGTAAGATTCCAAAAAGAAAATGCATTTTTAAAATGTATGTTTTTGTAGACCTACCAAGATGATACCCTGACAGTCTATACCAGGGGTCCCCAAACTTTTTGACTAGGGGGGCCTCATTGGGTTAAAAAAAAAAAATTGGCCGGGGCTGGGCTGGGCTGGACTCTACGTGTGTGTGAAGACTTTTATTTATTTAAATATGTATGGGGTGGGAAAATGCATTTTTAGACAATATTATTAGCCTTTGTCTTTTCGGGCATCTGGTCAGGATGCCACCCGAACGCCTCCCTAGGGAGGTGTTTCGGGCACGTCCGACCGGTAAGAGGCCAAGGGAAAGACCCAGGAAACGTTGGGAATACTATGTCTCTCGGCTGGCCTGGGAACGCCTCGTGATCCCCCGTGAAGGGCTTGGACGAAGTGGCTCGGGAGAGGGAAGTCTGGGCTTCCCTGCTTAGGCTGCTTCCCCCGCGACCCGATCTCGGATAAGCGGAAGAAATGAATGGATGGATAATTTTTCTGAGCAACTAGAAGACACCGAAAGTAACAAGCAGTAGAAAATGGATTAGTAAGGACAGATTCAAAATAATAATAAAAACAATAAAAATAAAAACAATATACAAACCCCGTTTCCATACGAGTTGGGAAATTGTGTTAGATGTAAATATAAACAGAATACAATGATTTGAAAATCATTTTCAACCCATATTCAGTTGAATATGCTACAAAGACAACATATTTGATGTTAAATAATCATTAACTTTAGAATTTGATGCCAGCAACACATGAGAAAGAAGTTGGGAAAGGTGGCAATAAATACTGAAAGTTGAGGAATGCTCATCAAACACTTATTTGGAACATCCCACAGGTGTGCAGGCTTGTTGGGAACAGGTGGGTGCCATGATTGGGTATAAAAGCAGCTTCCATGAAATGCTAAGTAATTCACAAACAAGGATGGGGCGAGGTTCACCAATTTGTAAGCAAATTGTCGAACAGTTTTAGAACAACATTTCTCAACAAGCTATTGCAAGGAATTTAGGGATTTTACCATCTACGGTCCGTAAAATCATCAAAAGGTTCAGAGAATCTGGAGAAATTACTGCACGTAAGCGATATTATGGACCTTTGAACCCTCAGGCGGTACTGCATCAAAAACCGACATTGGTGTGTAAAGGATATCACCACATGGGCTCAGGAACACTTCAGAAAACCACTGTTAGTAACTACAGTTGGTCGCTACATCTGTAAGTGCAAGTTAAAACACTACTATGCAAAGCGAAAACCATTCATCAACAACACCCAGAAACGCCGCCGGCTTTGCTGGGCCCGAGCTCATCTAAGATGGACTGATGCAAAGTGGAAAAGTGTTCTGTGGTCTGACGAGTCCACATTTCAAATTATGTTCGGAAACTGTGGACGTGGTGTCCTCCGGAAAAAAGACGAAAATAACCATCCGGATTATTATAGGCGCAAAGTTGAAAAGACAGCATCTGTGATGGTATGGGGGTGTATTAGTGCCCAAGGCATGGGTAACTTACACATCTGTGGAGGCACCATTAATGCTGAATGGTCCATACAGGCTTTGGAACAACATATGTTGTCATCCAAGCAACGTTATCATGGACGCTCCTGCTTATTTCAGCAAAAACATGCCAAGCCACGTGTTACAACAGCATGGCTTCATAGTAAAAGAGTGCGGGTACTTTCCTGGCCCGCCTGCAGTCCAGACATGTCTCCCATCGAAAATGTGTGGCGCATTATGAAGCGTAAAATACGACAACAAGACCCCGGACTGTTGAACAACTTAAACTGTACATCAACCAAGAATGTTAAAAAATTCCACTTTCAAAGCTTCAACAATTAGTTTCTTCAGTTCCCAAACGTTTATTGAGTGTTGTTAGAAGAAAAGGTGATGTAACACAGTGGTGAACATGCCCTTTCCCAACTACTTTGGCATGTGTTGCAGCCATGAAATTCAAAATTAATTATTTGCAAAAAAAAAAAGTTTATGAGTTTGAACATCAAATATCTTGTCTTTGTAGTGCATTCAATTGAATATGGGTTCAAAAGGATTTGCAAATCATTGTATTCGTTTATATTTACATTTAACACAATTTCCCAACTCATATGGAAATGGTGTTTGTATATTTTTTAACTACAGCCTGCCAGCGTCCACAATCCGGCCTGTGGGCCGTAGTGTGGGCCGTAGTTTGGGGACCACTGATCTATACTAGAAAAGTATATGAATTCGAAATCAAGTTTTGGAAATCTTTATTTACAACTAAACTTAAGTTAAATGACAAATACATTACTGTAAATCCCCTGGCCCCAGACTACCAACTTTCCGGCCATCTTTATTCAAGAAACCCCTTTGAAGAAAAAAACACAAAAACATACAAATAAAATAAAAAAAACAAAAGTGCATTTTAACCAATGTGAGATACAGCTTAAGATGCTACTGTAAGAATAAAAACTCCACTGATCATGTTACTGATTTCAGTCTTGTAGTTAAGCACAGGCGGAGAAAACAGTCATAAAAATAACGCAAAATTAAATTATGTAGGCTTTCAATTAAGGCAATTTTGAATGTAGTATAACCGGCTGCTTTCTTGAAGAAAACACAGCAGCAGTTCATTCCCCTGAGAATCTCCTGTCTAGCACATTAGAAAGTTTAAGAAATGCACATGTAAGTTCTAATTCCCCCCCAAAAAAAGGCAAATGGGTATATTTTGAAAGTTTAGGTTACAATATATCCAGTGCACCAGCAAAAAGCGAAAACAAACTCTCCTCACCAGACCCGGAGAAATGACCGTAAATGTTTCCTAACAAAGAACTAACATATTTTGTCGGTTAGAAGTGACAGTGAACTTTCTCCTCAAAAATGTGATTTTTTTTGGGACATTTATTGTCTGTTAGAAATGTGGCTGAGACCAAGCTGGAGAACTGGCATTAAGTCACCTTTGCTCTTTATACAAATCAGCAAAAGGTCAGATATGGTTGCAACTAGGTGCTGTGGGAAACAAGGTCAAACTTTGAGAGCATTAATGGTTTTTCCGGATTGGAGGCCGAACATGACCCATTACTTAAGAGTATCATCACCACATCATTCAGTAGGATTTACAGTCATTGTGAAAGTATCCTTAAAAACAGGATGTCTAGGAATCGGTCACCAAAGCAGTAACATATAAAGAAAAGGAGGGGAGCGTGTAGTCTACCCGTTTACTCCAGAAGACTGGCAACTTTTGACGGAGGAACCAGAGGAGACTGCAAGTGGTTTCTCCACGAGCTTACAACATCCTCTGTTAAGTGCCTTGTGCTTCACAAAGTCTCCCTTCATATCATTTGTAAAAATTAAAACCATCTCACAAAATAAGTGTCAGATTACAAAAGGGAGTAAAAATGCCTTTTCCCATTCAGGCAAGAATTGGCTAAGCTTTCACAGGCAGAAAAAAGAAGAAGGAAGTCACAGTCAGCTAACTGTTAAAAATATTCTTTGGACATCCCACATCAGAAATGACATGCACAGTAATCAGACTAACTATTGCCATAATTGATACAAAAATAAATCTGCCAGTCAATATTGATCTCTTTTAGAGATACAGTACAAGACATATTTAAAATAAAACAAAACTAAATCTAAAGGGTAAAGCTATCAGTCTGCAACAGTTTTTTTTAATGGGGAAGTTGGCGGTGGCGACGCACAACTTTTGACATCACAACACAACAGATTTAGGCCACATTATGCCTTTCCACGTCCAAAATACCATCATTTTTTTCCTGAGTAGTCATGGTGGTCCACTGATGTCTGAGCAGGGCACAAATTTAAGGGATTAAAATTTACAGGAGTATTTTATTGGTTACTTTGGCATGACTCCACAATAACCCTGCTGCACATGTAAATGCTATTTAATCAAAGCCAAAAAGCTCTTTTTAAATCATTCCTCATCAATTGAATAATTCGCATTCATACTATCAACTTTTTTTTTTTGATACATTTTTATATGCACTGTTGAATGTCTAATTTTGGCAAGCAGCTGAGCAGGAAATGGTTCACATAAAACATGCACTTTTTGATTCATGAAACAAACAACCCAATGGAATAAGTTAAAAGAAAAACATGTATTTTCTGCATACAAATGCATGACCAACTAACTGTCATTTTAACATGTAAGAAGTTGTTTTGTCTGCAGCTTCCTTACGGATAGAAATCTATGTAAACCTCTGGCAACCTACAGGGTAATGATTTAAGCAAGTATATATATTGGTATGCAGCATAAAAAGGGTTGGCAGTAATGTTTACAGAACACATTTGGAGAATAAGCTTAACAGTTAAATCCTCAAATGGCCCTTTAAGCACATAAAGATTCATTATGGTGAGGTGTGGTGTGCGAATTTGGCAGCTTGACAAACACTTGGGGGCAAATAAGGAGGGGTAACTACTTAGATTAGCAGTGCTTCATGCCAGTGCAAACAAGATGTCTTAAAAATTTTAAAATATTTCCTGTTAAAACTAACACAGCAATATAGCTACAAAAATGCATAAACAAATCAGTAGCTACAACAAAGAAAAAATGCCACAATGGCACCAAAGAAAACATACAAAAATATGTGTTTTAGAACACATTTTCCCTTTGGTCTGGGGTGTAGTGGAGTAGCTGGATGAATAAGAGTGTCAATCAGAGAGAAACTTAAGCCTCTGAATCCCAAAGTCTGCAACCAGACCTACAAAGTCAGTAGGTTCTTTATTTGTATTAAACATGAAAAATCTGCTCAAAGTCTTAGAAGGAACTGACCAATTAGACAAATTTTGTTTTTTTTAAATGTTTCATGAACTGCTAGTCTAGTTTGTCCTGGAATATGTAGAGATTATTGGTGGTGGCAACAGCAATGATATTGTCCATGGGATGCCAGGCAGTGTGGAGGATCTTCTTGTTAAAGTCCAGACTATCTACACTGATCTCATCCTTTTTGCGCTTCCCACCCGAGCTTACTTTGCAAGTTTTAAGGACGGATTGAGGTTTGCAGTTCTCCCGGGACGCCTCCAGAGTCACATCCTGCCTGTAGCCTCGGTCAAACATCCTGAAGAAGTTGTTGTAGGATCCCGTCATGACAACGCTGCAAGCACACACACAAAGAGTGGAAAGTCATAGTGAGACAGATATAAAAAAAAAAAATAAAAAAAAAATATGGATAACATTTATCTACAGCCTTTTTATTAGACTTTACAAATTACATGACATTACGTTCACACCTCACCCCTACACTGCTTCACCCAACAATCAGTAGTCATGATTTCAATACTGCTAAAAACAATCTTAATTATTATTGTGGCCATAATTGGCATCCCTATGTATAAGCCTATATCTCATTCATGAACACTATTTTTAGCTATATGGACAAAAAGTGCAGTTAAGGTCTTATGACCATCAGGTGCCATCTTTCCAAATTCTAACATTGTTTTTTATTTTTGAATCTCTTATGTCCATAAGGTGGTATCTTGCACAATTTTTACATTATTTTAATTTATTTTATACATAATAACCGTGATAATTTTGGTCACAATAACTGTGATTAGAAATTTTTAATACGTGTATATTAGGGCTGCGAATCTTTGGGTGTCCCACGATTCGATTCAATATCGAGTCTTGGGGTCACGATTTGATAATATATCAATTTTTTCGATTCAACGTGATTCTCGATTCAAAAACTATATTTTTCCGATTCAAAACGATTCTGTATTCATTCAACACATAGGATTTCAGCAAGATCAACCCCAGTCTGCTGACATGCAAGCAGAGTAGTATTTAAAAAAAAAAAAGCTTTTATAATTGTAAAAGACAATGTTTTATCAACTGATTGCAATAATGTGAATTTGTTTTGACTATTGTCAAACCACAAATATGACTTATTTTATCTGTGTGAAAACATTGGACAGTGTGATGTCAAGCTTATGAGATGCGATGCAAGTGTAAGCCACTGTGACACTATTGTATTTTTATTTTTATAAATGTCTAATGATAATGTCAATGAGGGATTTTTAATCACTGCTATGATGAAATTATAACTAATATTGATACTGTTGTTGATAATATTCATTTTTGTTTCACTACTTTTGGTTTGTTCTGTGTCGTGTTTGTGTCTCCTCTCAATTGCTCTGTTTATTGCAGTTCTGAGTGTTGCTAGGTCAGGTTTGGTTTTGGAATTGGATTGCATTGTTATGGTATTGTTGTGTATTGTTTTGTTGGATTGATTTAAAAAAAAAAATAAATTAAAAAAATACATCGATTTAAAAAAAAAAAATCAGAATCGATTCTGAATCGCACAATGTATTCGTATCTATTTTTTCCCACACCCCTTATATATACACATATATATGTACAAATACATACATATGTAAACATACATATAAACACATATTCACATAAAGTACATATATATATACATATATAAATATACATATATATATATACATAAATATATATATATTTGCATTAATGCATGTGATTAATAAACATTATTTTCACGTTACCATAATTTAATAATGATTAATCAAAGTGTATGTTTTGACCAGAGGTGGAAAGCAGTAAATGGCATTCATATGTCTGCATGACAATGTTTTAACCTTCTTTACCTATTTATTAATAAAACTTAATATTCAACCTGTTAAGCATTGTGCAATTGCAAACTATCAGGTTATAAAAGAATATATCATAGCAATGTAATATTGTGTAGTGAAATGTAACTACCCAATATGGGCTGTAGAGGGCAGTGGCAGGCATGCCTGCAGTATTAAACCTAGTCTCAGTGGTGGGGAAGAAGACATAACTATGTCTAACTAAAGCAGTTGCATAATTTATGGCTGCTAATGTCTGGGAACCAAACAAAATTCAGGAAGGGGAAAAAAACAACACTCTTGAGAAGAGAAATATTATCCTCACCTGTCATTTCCATTCCAACAGCACTCAAATTTGTCGAAGATGCAATCGTTCTCATAGAGTGAACACAGCTTGCTCCTGAGATATTCATGCACCTGTTTGAAGACAACAATGACCACTGCACACGTGCAAGATACGGTATGTAAACATTCGAGCTTTGCAAGTGTTACCAGACCTGGTAAGTCTCAACTGGACGAGTCTCCATATTGAGGTCCCAGATTTTGACAGACAAGTAGTCGCGGGTCATCATGTATCGTCCGCTGTGGCTGAACTTCACATCGGAGATGGATGAAGTGATTTCGGAGAAAAAGGAACGATTGTTTGGATCCTCTGGCTCTTCAAATACTTTGAAAGAAAAACAATGTAATTTAATTCTGGTACAAAGTATGACACCAAACATAGAAAACACTTAAGACAATTTAGAATTTAAATTTAGACCTTCAACAATCTCTCCTTACATTTGGCATAGTTGTCACACAGTGCTGATGCCCTCATGTCACACAGTCGTATGGTTCTTTTACTGCTACTGTACACAAACGTGTTGCACTGGTTCGGATGAAACTCTGCTGCTGTGATCACCTCAGTCAATTCTTCCATGTTAGCTGGCTTAATGTCAACAATATCTGGGGAGAGCCAGTTCAGGTCCAATAGCAAGAGTACAACATCAAATTAAAGCAGGAAACTGAATGGGAATGTTCTTTGTTCACTCTGTCATCAATTCATGAAGATAGGGAACATATGGTGGAAATTCAGAATAAATTAAATGAAATGAGTCATAAATTCACATATTTTTAGACATTTCCCTCTTTACAGTCGCTCCAACCTCCGCCCTCTCCCACAGTGGAACGGATGTGATCAATTATTGGCATGCAAAAGGTCATCAGTTTCCACAACTCATGATGTCTGCAAGAAGGTAGAAGAGAAAGGATACTAAAGCTGCGATCATTGATTTCCAAGTGCCACAAGTTGATGCGAAGGTCATCTGCGGACAGGTAGGTTTCACAGTCACTGTTGACCGAGATGGAGTTGATGTGGTAAGTATGAGCGTTGGCAAACACTCTACGGGGGCTGGCCTCTACCATCAGGTCCATGGGCATGAGTACCGGCACCTAAGGTACAGGCCCAGTTACATTAGCTCAATGGAATCTTTTCTTTTTAGAAGCTGAAGAACAAATGTGACAAACAGAATGCCCCACCCGCAGTGATGTAACTGTGTTTGGATCTCTGTATCGACCGTCATCTTCCTTCAAATTGTAACCTTCAGGTCTCTTGTCTCGCTCGCTAATTTTCCACAGCTTGATGGTTTTATCTACGAAGAAGAGTTTAAAAGGAAAAACAAATGACACAAATTAAACTATTAGGACAAATCTATGGATTATCAATGCAGACAAAGGTTTTCCCAAGCCAGTGTATGTAGATGGCTCACCCAAAAAATACATGAATGACCAATATTACTGGTGGTAATGTTCAAATTCGTCATTGAGGTCAGGCATTTATTATGGTCACCTACTATTGAGGGTGCATAAAAAAAAAGATTCAAAGCAGAATCGCAACTCCTATTGATCCCGATTCTAAATTGATTAATCTATCCACCCATCATAATTTTCAAAAATCGGCAAAACATTTTTTTGGGGTTGTATAAATTGTATTACTTTCTTTATAAGAATCGCTTATCAAATTTTCAAAAATAATTTTTTAGGCAATCTCCATGCAACTAGAGGGAGTTTTCTAACCTGTGGCCTATTTTGAAAATGTTTTGTTATAATTATTATACCAAATAAAAAATAGCGAGAATCGGTTTGATTCGAGACTTGCGTTGAATCGAAAATCGATTCTGAATCAAATCATTAGGGGCCCAAAGATTCACACTACTGTTCTCATTTTATTATCATTATCTTATTATAAACCAGTGTGCTAAAACTCTGCACAAGTACTGCAGCTAAAGTTGAATTCTGATGCATTGGGCTACATAGAGCACTCCAAAAAAAAAAAAGTTTCTCAGCTGTAAGCCGTATGGGCCGCAGCGGCACTCCATTGTAATACTTTATTCCACCACTTGTGCCAGTAATGACAATATCAAACAAAAGAAGTCTGGAGCTCGGGCAAAAATGATGACTTAAGTCATGAAGTAATATTTTCATTTGCACTTTAACTGGGCCGTTTGCAACATTTACACAGATGCCTAAAAGGTGAAAACTTTTCAAAGTATTTCACACACTATATCCCGCCCTCTTATGGCTTCTAGTACGTAATGATGTAATTACGTATGTAACATATGCACGTGCATTAGCTCTAGTTGTTGTTAGCAAATAATAGCAATTTGGATATCTAGCGTTACAGGTCATTGAATGTCTATTCAATCAGAACAACAACATGACTGCAAATTGTTGGTTGCTTCTCTTGGACTGCTTCTGTATCTGTGCACATGCTCCGCGTGCTCACGTGTTGACGTGAACAGCTGAGTGACCGGAGTAAACACAAATCTTTTTATTTGGGCCGTTGTTAATTACATAAACTTTGTAATTGTCAAAAATATAGACAAATGTCAAACAAATGTTCTGTTAAACCACTAATGGCAAACCTACTCAGTGGCCTAGTGGTTAGATGGTCCGCCCTGAGATCGGTAGGTTGGGAGTTCAAACCCCGGCCGAGTCATACCAAAGACTATAAAAATGGGACCCAATACCTCCCTGCTTGGCACTCAGCATCAAGGGTTGGAATGGGGGGTTAAATCACCACAAATGATTCCCGGGCACGGCACCGCTGCTCCCCGCTGCTCCCCACTGCTCCCCACTGCTCCCTTTACCTCCCAGGGAGTGAACAAGGCGATGGGTCAAATGCAGAGGACCAATTTGGCCACACCTAGTGTGTGTGTGTGTGACAATCATTGGTACTTTAACTTTAACTTAACAACATAAGCTAGGAGGTGGTGTTCTTGTTAAATATTTTGCTTTGAAAAATGTCACTTAGACTTCCTTTATGAACTTTACAGTACAGAACTGTAAGCAAATTGCAAACTGTACCTTTAATTTTAGTGACAGTTTAGTTGAGAACCATTCATTCTTAATTTTGTTTATTTATTTTAGTACAACACCACCTCCATTTATTTTAATACACCACTACCTCCAAAGACATACACCTGGGGATAGGTTGATTGGCAACACTAAATTGGCCCTAGTGTGTGAATGTGAGTGTGAATGTTGTCTATCTGTGTTGCGATGGTGGCGACTTGTCCAGGGTGTACGCCGCCTTCCGCCCAAATGCAGCTGAGATAGGCTCCAGCACCCTCCGCGACCCCAAAAGGGACAAGCGGCAGAAAATGGATGGATGGATAATTGAATGTACATTTCTTTTTTGTCAGTTATTTATGAGTCCCCTCTCATGCGGTATATTTGGTTGTTACTTGTCAGCTTTAAATAAATAATCTATGTCATTAACTAATATCATTTGACAAGGTTGTAAACAATAAGTAGGTAACAGAGTAAAGCTACTAATTCAGTGTTAATACTTGAGGGGACCTTGGGCCCCTCTGTCATGAAAAAGTTGTGCCCTGATGTCAATAAGTTTAAGAACCCCTGGTCTACACCACACAACCCTAGACCACAATATTACCACAGGATCAAACACAAGTGAGTTTACCGTTTGTGGATAAAAGGAAATTAGCAGCATTATTTTGGGGCAACCATCGAATCTTGTTGATCTTCTCCTCAATCTCCAGGCTCTTCAGGTAGTCAAACTCAGGCTCATGGCTTTGAAAGGTGCTGTAAACATTGTATTCTCCACGGCATTGCGGCTGGTTCTTACTCTAAATAACCCAAGAACAAAGACCATGTCAGGTCCATCAAACTGGCACTGAAATAATGATGCGTCTTTATGGACCAAACGTACCTCTGGCTCCTGTTGAAAGATGACAACACGACCTCCTTTGTCTCCAGTTGCTAGCAGCTCCCCAGAGTGGTTGAACTCAACAGTTGATATGATATCCGCTGCCAATGAGGTAGTGTCATTAGGATTTTCATTAAAATATGGCTTTAAATGCATCCTATGTCCAAAGTAACATTCAACCATAATGTCAAAGTTCAGTTACACCTGTTTTTTTTGTCAGTCAATGAGCCGTGAAAACAGTCAAGCATGGTGAAACCACAACAGACCAGTGACGCAAAACTGTATGTACACAAACTACATGGCCCAAGTGCTAGAGTCCGGGAACATTAAGCAGGGAAAACTAACAATTGGCACCTTGAACAGCATTCACATTAAATCCTACATTAAAACAATGAATCCCTGTTTACTGCCTGGCACGATTGTAAGTAAGTAGTATCCTCAGTACAAGCTCAAACTAACACAGAAGACCAGACTATATAGTTATGCAGTACTATACTATAGTTGTTTAGTGAAACTTCTGTTTTATAATAGATTGAAGAGAAAGTACTGAAAATAATAGCGATTATGTCCCAAAACCAAAAGGGTGCAAAAGGTACCTAGGTTGCCTAGTGAAAATGAGGTATTCTTGAAAATCTTTTAAATAG
Organism: Nerophis ophidion; assembly: GCF_033978795.1. Lineage (NCBI taxonomy): Eukaryota > Metazoa > Chordata > Actinopteri > Syngnathiformes > Syngnathidae > Nerophis > Nerophis ophidion. The sequence goes on along the minus strand of NC_084617.1, from coordinate 61,159,839 downwards.
TACTCTATTCAAAAGTAAAAATAACCTCAGATGATGTGGCTTGTTCATCAGATGATCAAATCGTAGATACAGTAAATTCTTAATGAGATTTTCTGTTATATGCGAATGTGACTGTTGTGATAAACCTGTACTTAAATTAATTTAACAGTCATTACCGTGTTTTTTATGCAAAGTTTGTAAATTTGCAGTAGGTTGCAATAAATCCACAAAAAAAAATACAAAAGGGTCACTATTTTAACAGACCATTTTTGCAATTTAAAAATAAATGTAATGTACAAGAGGCTGAAAAATGTTAAGAGCAACTGTAGATCTAAGATTAACTATTGCAGTAAATACTTGTAAAAGTACATCAACACAAAAGAGGGCTGAAAGTTAGTGTGCAAATGTACTTAAGCATTATTTAGATTCAAGAACCCAGTGTTTCCCATTCATTCATTTGTGGTGGGCCGCCATCATATTTGTCTTTCAAATTACATTTTAGCCTTTTTATTGGCCCATTTCATTACAAATTACATGCAATCACACTACCGTTTTATTGAAATTTGTTTAAGAACAATATTGTTTATTTTATGTACTTATAGGTTCTACACTGCGATTGTTTTTAGAAAGCAAAATAGTTAACTACTGTTTTTATGAGCATATTCATGAGCCTAGTATTGTTTGTTTTGATGTCCTGGGAGGCTATAAACATACAGGTGAAACTCAAAAAAATAGAACAACATGCAAAGGTGTGTTGAATCCAACATTTAGAATTAAAGCTAGTATATGACATTGGCTCATAAATTGCAACTTAAGACATTTCAAACCTTCTTTTGATATCATTTTGATGACTATGGCTTACAGCGTATGAAAACCTCGAACTTAAAATCTCTGAAAAATGTTTTGTTTAAAAAAACTTTCAGCCATCATTAAAAAAATTATAACAAATAAAGGATTGACATATTTAGTTTTGCATGTAATGAGTTTATATCACGGTTTAGTTTCACATTTTAAGTTGAATTGCTGACATTAATCAACTTGTCCACGATTCTCAATTATTTTTAGTTTCATCTGCATGGCTATACCTACAGTTGATACTGTAATTTAAATTCAGTGCAAAAAGTTGTTGAAGCTGTGATTATTGATAACTGACAGTTAAAACATTTTTAATTGAGTAGTTAGTTTAAAAGTACACCGGTCTTTGTTTGATCGTGGTCTTTGAAAAGTATCAAAAATGGTAGCGATTTACAGCTATCAGAATCGACTTTTAAAATTCTACAGTATGTAAGGTTGCATTTTTGCCTCATCCTTCACTTTAAGGTGAGTAAAGAAGGTGTTGAGAATCCACTTATGTCCTAAACGTCTGATATAGAAAAAGATACAGTATTATCAGCTCACATATGCTACCTGGTGGTTGTTTAAACACGCTGCAATAAGTCCCAATACTTAATACACACACAGACTTCTCACAGGAATGAGGCAAAAATACAACCTTGCCTACTGTAACATTGTGACAACCCTAAATACGACACTGTATGGAAGTTGACTACAGAACAGGATGCAGCCACAATGACCTTTACTGCTTTCTCTCATCTGGAAATAACATTATTTCACACAGCTGGAAGTCTTTAATTCTGGGGAAAACAAGTGGCAGACAAAAAAAGTCACAAGAGAATCACAAGCGACGGCTCTGTGACTCAACAGTAGGCAGGCAAATCACAATAAACATATTAAAACAGCAAGACGACATGCAAATTAGATAATATTAGTGACTTTTAGCTGCACCATTGATTGATCATAATAAAAAAGTATGGTTTTAGGTAGAGATGTTGTCCGATAAGGTTTTTTTTGCCGATATCCAATATTGTCCAAGTCTTAATTACCGATACCGATATCAACCAACACTGATATACACAGTCAGGGAATTAACACATTATTATGCCTAATTTTGTTGTGATGCCCTGCTGGATATATTAAACAATGTAACAAGGTTTTCCAATATAAATCCACTCAAGTTATGGAAAAAAAATGCCAAAATGGCACTGCCATATTAATTATTGAAGTCACAAAGTGCATTATTTTTTTTAACATGCCTCAAAACAGCAGCTTGAAATTTGGGACATGCTCTCCCTGAGAGAGCATGAGGAAGTTGAGGTGGGGAGGGGACTATATATTGTAGAGTCCCGCAAGTCTTAGGGGTTCTGGGTATTTGTTCTGTTGTGTTTATGTTGTGTTACGGTGCAGATGTTCTCCCGAAATGTGTTTGTCATTCTTGTTGGTGTGGGTTCAAAGTGTGGCGCATATTTGTAACAGTGTTACATATAATTCACTAAAATATAATTCACTAAAGTTGTTAATACGGCCACCGTCAGTGTGACCTGTATGGCTGTTGACCAAGTATGCATTGCATTCACTTGTATGTGTGAAAAGCCGTAGATATTATGTGACTGGGCCGGCATACAAAGGCAGTGCCTTTAAGGTTTATTGCCGCTCTGTACTTCCCCTTACATCCGTGTGCACAGCGGCGTTCTAAAAAGTCATAAATTTTACTTTTTGAAACCGATATTGATCATTTTGAAACAGATACCGGTAATTTCCGATATTACATTTTAAAGCATTTATCAGCCGTCCGATAAAATCTGACATCTCTAGTTTTAGGTAAGGCTAATTGTAAACAATTAATCTATAGCCAACAGTGACAACAAAAATGACAGAGGAATATGGTCTTTTAAACTGAACTTGCATATCATGTCTGTCATACCATTTTCTATTCAAGTTACTGTGTAACACTAGTCATAGCATGCAGTCCAGCCTGGCGACCACTGGTTCAGAGTTAACTCAAGCAGCGCTAACCAATTAGTTAAACACCCAAGACCGTCAACTCATTCTTTAGCAAAGAGATGGTCCAAATAGCCTGAAATCTATAACGGGATATATTGCAGCCTCCTGCGATGACAATATATATCATGATATAGTAGCGGTTGCTTTAAGGACATAATTTCCTACAACTGTTAACTTGACTTTGTCGTCGTCATTCACTGCCATTGTTCTATTGTGCACATAATGTTCCTCTTGTTTACCATTCATATATGCAGTTAAGCGTGAGTACTTTGGTGTGGCCCCTTCAAGTGACTGTCAAGAATTATACTCAAGGTGTTTTTTTTTGTGATCGCCATTTTGAGTCGCTTTATGTAAAAACACACTTCTCTGTGTGTGAATCAACGGCGCACACGTTTGTGTGTCAAAGCTATATCAAGTTGCCTTGCTTTCGTGTTACAAGTGCAACAATTTATTATTTGGCTTTAAATAATAATGAAACCATTTCAAAACCCATTACAAAATCTCCTAATTTGGCAGCTGACTGACATACTGTATGCGGTAAAATAATGCATCATTTCTACAAATGTGGGTATCAATGCTGTACTAAGTAGTAGTATTGGCGATAACAATGCTGATACCTTAAAATCTTTTGAATGATTGAATTTTTTATCACAATTATAATCGGACAAAAAAGCAGGATGGCGGAGTGACAATATAAATGATGTTGTTATTCCCTTTTAATAGACATAATAAAGTAAATCAATATTGCAAAATAAAGTGCCAAACTTCATGTAAAGTCTGCCGTTCTAAAATCTAATGTTGTTCTGAATTGATCAATTTCCTTTTAAAACTATGTTCGATCAATACCTATCTTTCGGAAGTCAAACTTGCCGAGAACTGCTCACTAGTGTAACCATATCTGAGTTATTGTGTAGAAATGTGTAGAAACAACTACAAATGAGCGCTTCATTCACTAAATGTGTTACAAAAAAGATAAATTAGAACAGTGGTTCAACATTTTTCAGCGATGTACCCTCTGTGAACTTTTTTTTAATTCAAGTACCCCCTAACCAGAGCAAAGCATTTTTGGTTGAAAAAAAGAGATAAAGAAGTAAAATACAGCACTATGTCATCAGTTTCTGATTTATTAAATTGTATAACCGTGCAAAATATTGCTCATTTGTAGTGGTCTTTCTTGAACTATTTGGAAAAATAAAAATAACTAAAAACTTGTTGAAAAATAAACAAGTGATTCAATTATAAATAAAGACTTCTACACATAGAAGTAATCATCAACTTAAAGTGCCCTCTTCGGGGATTGTAATAGAAATCCATCTGGATTCATGAACTTAATTTTAAACATTTCTTCACAAAAAAATAATTGTTTAACATCAATATTTATGCAACATCTAGCTGTCAACACGGAATATTGCAATATTGCATTTCTTTTCACAGTTTATGAACTTAAATTCATATTTCGTTGAAGTATTATTCAATAAATATATTTATAAATGATTTTTAAATTGTTGCTATTTTTAGAATATTTTTAAAAAAGCTCACGCACCCCTTGGCATGCCTTCAAGTACCCCCAAGGGAACGCGTACCCCCATTTGAGAACCCCTGAATTAGAATAATACATAATGTTGGATATAGAGAACATACAAACACTTTATTTATTAAATCACAATTATTGAAATACAACGATTTGGTGCCTTTGCAAACAGCTAAAATTATGTACTAAGCAAACTATAACCTGCTACCCAAGAATGTACAAACCCCGTTTCCATATGAGTTGGGAAATTGTGTTAGATGTAAATATAAATGGAATACAATGATTTGCAAATCCTTTACAACCCATATTCAGTTGAATGCACTACAAAGACAATATGATGTTCAAACTCATAAACTTTTTTTTTTTTTGCAAATAATAATTAACTTACAATTTCACGGCTGCAACAGGTGCCAAAGTAGTTGGGAAAGGACATGTTCACCACTGTGTTACATCACATTTTCTTTTAACAACACTCAATAAACGTTTGGAAACTGAGGAAACTAATTGTTAAAGCTTTGAAAGTGGAATTCTTTCCTATCCTTGTTTTATGCAGAGCTTCAGTCGTTCAACAGTCCGGGGTCTCTGCTGTCGTATTTTACGCTTCATAATGCCCCACACATTTTCGATGGGAGACAGGTCTGGACTGCAGGCGGGCCAGGAAAGTACCCGTACTCTTTTTTTACGAAGCCACGCTGTTGTAACACTTGTCTTGCTGAAATAAGCAAGGGCGTCCATGATAACGTTGCTTGGATGACAACATATGTTGCTCCAAAACCTGTATGGACCTTTAAGCATTAATGGTGCCTTCATAGATGTGTAAGTTACCCATGCCTTGGGCACTAATACACCCCCATACCATCACACATGTTGGCTTTTGAACTTTGCGCCTATAACAATCCGAATAGTTATTTTCCTCTTTGTTCTAGAGGACACCACGTCCTCTGTTTCCAAATATAATTTGAAATGTGGACTCGTCAGACCACATAACACCGTTCGACTTTGCATCAGTCCATCTTAGGTGAGCTCGGGCCCAGCCAAGCCGGCGGCGTTTCAAGGTGTTGATAAATGGGTTTGGCTTTGCATAGTAAAGTTTTAACTTGCACATAGCAAAGGACGAATAGTATTTAATTTCCTATTATGCAGCTCATTTTTATATGACACTTAAAATGTCTCTGACGCACTTTCTGATTTGGAAATGACATGAGCGTTTGTGCCACTGCTTAGTAACTGTTTAATAAATACACTTTTGGTCAATTGACTTAGTTGTGATTTCCCTTTCTGCATGAATGTTTAAAAGTAGCATATATTAATGCAGTCTGAAAAAGAATGAATTAATGTAGACACATAGAATCATCATACTGCTGTGATTATATGCATCGAGTGTTCATTCAAGGCCAAGGAAAAATATCATGATAAATATCGTGTATCGCGATATGGCCTAATAATATTGAGATATTAAAAAAAAGGCCATATCGCCCAGCCCTACACATGAGTACTGAGCGATCGCCCCTCCACTCACCTTCGGAGATGTCGTCATCTATCGCTCCTTTGACTTGGGAGAAGCACCACTGCACATCACCGCTCTCACCACCGACCCCTACAGGAGAAATAAACCCCCATGTCATTACACCACAACCAGAAGTTACTTTACACCAAGCTTTATTTTGAGAACGACGGAAATTAACTCGGGCTTCACGGTGGCAGAGGGGTTAGTGCGTCTGCCTCACAATAAGAAGTTCCTGCAGTCCTGGGTTCAAATCCAGGCTTGGGATCTTTCTGTGTGGAGTTTGCATGTTCTCCCCGTGAATGCGTGGGTTCCCTCCGGGTACTCCGGCTTCCTCCCACTTCCAAAGACATGCACCTGGGGATAGGTTGATTGGCAACACTAAATTGGCCCTAGTGTGTGAATGTGAGTGTGAATGTTGTCTGTCTATCTGTGTTGGCCCTGCGATGAGGTGGCGACTCGTCCAGGGTGTACCCCGCCTTCCGCCCGATTGTAGCTGAGATAGGCGCCAGCGACCCCGAAAGGGAATAAGCGGTAGAAAATGGATGGATGGATGGATGGACGGAAATTAACTCCCCACTCTTTCACCTGTGTCATAGCACTCCCTCCGGTAGCCTATGGCAGTGGTTCTCAACCTTTTTTCAGTGATGTACCCCCTGTGAACATTTTTTTAATTCAAAGACCCCCTAATCAGAGCAAAGCATTTATGGTTGAAAAAAAGAGATAAAAAAGTAAAATACAGCACTATGTCATCAGTTTCTGATGTATTAAATTGTATAACAGTGCAAAATATTGCTCATTTGTAGTGGTCTTTCTTGCACTATTTGGGAAAAAAAGATATAAAAATAACTAAAAACTGGTTGAAAAATTAACAAGTGACTCAATTATAAATAAGAATTTCTACACATAGAAGTAATCATCAACTTAAAGTGCCCTCTTTGGGGATTGTAATCGAGATCCATCTGGATTCATGAACTTAAAGGCCTACTGAAATTAGATTTTCTTATTTAAACGGGGATAGCAGGTCCATTCTATGTGTCATACTTGATCATTTCGCGATATTGCCATGTTTTTGCTGAAAGGATTTAGTAGAGAACATCGACGATAAAGTTCGCAACTTTTGGTCGCTAATAAAAAAAGCCTTGCCTGTACCGGAAGTAGCAGACGATGACGTCACCGGTGTGAGGGCTCCTCACATCCTCACATTGTTTATAATGTGAGCCACCAGCAGTAAGAGCAATTCGGACCGTGAAAGCGACGATTTCCCATTTATATGAGCGAGGATGAAAGATTCGTGGATGAGGAAAGTTACAGTGAAACACTTAAAAAAAAAAAAAAAAAAAATTAAAGGCGACGGCTGCAGGCGGCGGCAGTGGGAGAGATTCAAATATTATTATACACATTTACTAGGATAATTCTGGAAAATCCTTTATCTGCTTATTGTGTTAATAGGGTTTTAGTGAGATAAAGTCATACCTGAAAGTCGGAGGGCTGCAGTGAACACCAGTGTCTCTGAGAGAAGCCAATGGAGGAGCCAAGATCACAGCTGCCTTTTGGAAAGCTGCTGCAGGAGGTCGCATAATCCGCTCCAGTCTCCGGTATGAGCTGACTTAATATCACAATTGGTTGACATGTGGTAGAGAAACATGTTCGCTTGACTACTGTGTGTTAAAGCTTCACAACAAACAAACAATGTTTCGGTTGCTAAAGGCAGCTGCAATCCACCGCTTTCTACCAACAGCATTCTTCTGTATAGTCTCCATTATTAATTGAACAAATTGCAAAAGATTCAGCAACACAGATATCCAAAATACTGTGTAATTATGCGATGACAAGAGACGACTTTTAGCCGTGAGTGGTGCTGGGCTAATATGTCCGCTCAACCAATAACATCACAAGCACGCGTCAACATAAGCGACATCATTCCGCGACGTTTTCAACAGGATACCTCGTGGGAAATTTAAAATTGTAATTTAGTAAACTAAACCGGCCGTATTGGCATGTGATGCAATGTTAATATTTCATCATTGATGTATAAACTATCAGACTGCATGGTCGGTCGTAGTGGGTTTCAGTAGGCCTTTAATTCTAAACATTTCTTCACAAAAAAAGAAATCTTTAACATCAATATTTATGGAACATGTCCACAAAAAAATCTAGCTGTCAACACTGAATATTGCATTGTTCTATTTTTTTCCCCACAGTTTATGAACAGACATTCATATTTTGGTGAAGTATTAGTCAATAAATATATTTATTAAGAATTTTTGAATTTTTGCTATTTTCAGAATATTTTTTTTTAAATCTCAAGTACCCCTTGGCATACTTTCAAGTATCCCCAGAGGTACGCGTACCCCTATGTGAGAACCACTGTGCCACGGGGTACTTGAGATTTTTTTTTAAATATTCCAAAAATAGCAACAATTAAAAAAATCTTTATAAATATATTTATTGACTAATACTTCATCAAAATATGAATGTAAGTTTATAAACTGTGAAAAAAAACAACAACAATGCAATATTCAGTGTTGACAGCTAGATTTTTTTGTGGACATGTTCCATGAATATTGATGTTAACGATTTCTTTTTTTGTGAAGAAATGTTTAGAATTAAAGCCCTATTGAAACCCACTACTACCGACCACGCAGTCTGATAGTTTATACATCAATGATGAAATATTAACATTGCAACAAATGCTAATACGGCCGGTTTAGTTTACTAAATTGCAAATTTAAATTTCCGGTCAGGTATCCTGTTGAAAACGTCGCGGAATGATGACGCTTATGTTGACGCGTGCTTATGACGTTATTGGTTGGAGCGGACATTTCAGCCCAGCACCACTCACGGCTAAAAGTCGTCTCTTTTCATCGCATGATTACACATTATTTTGGACGTCCGTGTTGCTGAATCTTTTGCAATTTGTTCAATTAATAATGGAGACTATACAGAAGAATGCTGTTGGTGGAAAGCGGTGGATTGCAGCTGCCTTTAGCAACCGAAACACAGCTGGTGTTTCTTTGTTTGTTGTGAAGCTTTAACACAGAGCGGTCAAGCGAACATGTTTCTCTACCACATGTCAACCAATGGTGATATCAAGTCGGCTCTTACTGGAGACTGGAGAAGATTATGCGACCTCCTGGAGCAGCTTTCCAAAAGGCAGCTGTGATCTTGACTCCTCCATTGGCTTCACTCAGAGACACTGGCGTTCACCGCAGCCCTCCGACTTTCAGGTATGACTTTATAACCTCACTAAAACACTATTAACACAATAAGCAGATAAGGGATTTTCCAGGATTATCCTAGTAAATGTGTCTAATAATTTCTGAATCGCTCCCACTGTTGACTCATGGAGCCGTCGCCTTTACTTTTTTTTCTTTCTTTTTTTAGTGCTTCACTCTAACTTTCCTCATTCATAAATCTTTCATCCTTGCTCAAACTAATGGGGAAATCGTCGCTTTCTCGGTCCGAATTGCTCTTACTGCTGGTGGCTATGATTATAAACAATGTGAAGATGTGAGGAGCCCTCACACCGGTGACGTCACGCGCACACCGGTAAAGACAAGGCTTTTTTATTAGCGACCAAAAGTTGCGAACTTTATCGTCGAAGTTCTCTACTAAATCCTTTCAGCAAAAATATGGCAATATCGTGACATGATCAAGTATGACCTGTTATCCCTGTTTAAATAAGGAAATCTAATTTCAGTAGGCCTTTAAAATGCCCTCTTTGGGGATTGTAATCGAGATCCATCTGGATTCATGAACTTAATTCTAAACATTTCTTCACAAAAAATCAAATCTTTAACATCAATATTTATGGAACATGTCCACACAAAATCTAGCTGTCAACACTGAATATTGCATTGTTGTATGTTTTTTCCCACAGTTTATAAACTTACATTAATATTTTGTTGAAATATTAGTCCATCCATCCCTCCATTTTCTACCGCTTATTCCCTTTACGGTCGCTGGTGCCTATCTCAGCTACAATCGGGCGGAAGGCGGCGTACACCCTGGACAAGTCGCCACCTCATCGCAGGAAGTATTAGTGAATAAATATATTTATAAAGGATTTTTTAATTGTTGCTATTTTTAGAATATTAAAAAAAACATCTCAAGTACCCCTTGGCATACCTTCAAGTACCCCCAGGGGTACGCGTACCCCCATTTGAGAACCACTGGCCCTATGGGACTGACATAGCACGCTAGCTAGCATATGCTAGGTTAGAGGGGAAACAAAACAAGACTACATAAAATGTTTTAATTTTTTCTTGACTCACTCCACCGACGACCAAAGTTTCGTTTTGTGTTTCAAGTCTTACCTGCCATTGTGAGCGCACTCAAGGTGAAAAGGGTTTCTCCGAAGCGGGTTCGGGCCCTGGTGTTGACCCTGTTCGGCTGCTCGGTTCCGGGCGAGGAGATGTGGAGGAATGGAGCGGAGAGTGCGGTGGAAATGAAGAAAACACATGCACGCCCGTGGCCCAACTCTTTAAAAAAAGAAAAGGTCCAAATCCCCCCCTCTGCTCACCGACAAAATGTTCGCGGCAGTACTCTGCACAGGTGCTTGGACTTCGTTCCCTACTTTAAGAATTCCCTCGTCTCTGCCTCTCCCCACATTACACTTTCAAAATGGCGCAAGGCGGGTGGCGTTGACAAGCGTTGCAGGAGTCGCACCGGGAGAGAGGGGCGAGGGTGCGCTGAAGAATTCATCCGTTTCATACAACGAATAGTTTATCAATCTTTATGAGTGCACTATTTCACGACATAACATGACCAGTGTGATTGCTTTTTTTTCAATGAAAAGTGATGGTTACTTTCCTTATAAAAAAAACCGGAAACGCCTAACACCGCTCCTGTGTATTGGGGCGGTGAATAAAATCAAACGCAACAACACTAAGATGCTTTTTTTCACACCGCGAACTCCCGCCCTTGTGAATTGGTAATGTAAATCAAATCAAACGCAACAATACTCAGATGTTTCCCCCATCATCACATGAGTTGTGCAGTACAACTTTTAATCCATTTTTACATGAAATACTGCCATCATTCAAAGGCCTACTGAAATGAGATTTTCCTATTTAAACGGGGATAGCAGGTCCATTCTATGTGTCATACTTGATCATTTCGAGATATTGCCATATTTTTGCTGAAAGGATTTAGTAGAGCGGTGGTTCTCAAATGGGGGTACGTGTACCCCTGGGGGTACTTGAAGGTATGCCAAGGGGTACGTTGGATTTTCTTTTTAATATTCTAAAAATAGCAACAATTCAGCTTTATAAATACATTTATTAAATAATACTCCAACAACATATGAATACAAGTTCATAAACTGAGAAAATAAATGCAACAATGCAATATTCAGTGTTGACAGCTAGATTTTTTTGTGGACATGTTCCATAAATATTGATGTTAAAGAGTTATTTTTTTTGTGGAGAAATGTTTAGAATTAAGTTTATGAATCCAGATGGATCTCTATTATTATACCCAAAGTGGGCACTTTAAGTTGATGATTACTTCTATGAGTAGAAATCTTTATTTAAAATTGAATCACTTGTTTATTTTTCAACAACTTTTTAGTTATTTTTACAAAATTTTTTTCCAATAGTTCAAGAAAGACCACTACAAATGAGCAATATTTTGCACTGTCATACAATTTAATAAATCAGAAACTGATGACATAGTGCTGTATTTTACTTCTCGATCTCTTTTTTTCAACCAAAAATTATTTGATCTGATTAGGGGGTACTTGGATTAAAAAAAAATTCACAGGGGGTACATTACTGAAAAAAGGTTGAGAACCACTGTAGTAGAGAACATCGACGAACGATAAATTTCGCAACTTTTAGTCGCTAATAAAAAAGCCTTGTCTGTACCGGAAGTAGCAGACGATTGTGCGCATGACGTCACTGGTTGTAGAGCTCCTCACATCCTCACATTGTTTACAGTCATATAGCCACCAGCAGCTAGGGCGATTCGGACCAAGAAAGCAACAATTTCCCCATTAATTTGAGCGAGGATGAAAGATTCGTGGATGAGGAAATTTAGAGTGAAGGAGTAGGAAAAAAAAAGGGAAGTCAGTGAGAGCGATTCAGATGTTTTTAGACACATTTACTAGGATAATTCTGGAAAATCCCTTATCTGCCATTGTGTTGCGAGTGTTTTAGTGATATTAAATAGTACCTGAAGTCGGAGGGGTGTGGCCACGGGTGTGTTGACGCCAGAGTCTCTGAGGGAAGTCACGGCAGCTGCAGCCGGACGGAAGCTCCGCTGACGTCTCCGGTAAGAGGCGACTTATTACCACAATTTTCTCACCGACAACTGCCGGTTGACATGTAGTCGGGATCCATGTTCGCTTGACCGCTCGGATCCATAGTAAAGCTTCATCTTCGGGAATTTTAAACAAGGAAACACCGTGGCTAAAGGCTAAAAGCTTCCCACCTCCATCTTTCTACTTTGACTTCTCCATTATTAATTGAACAAATTGCAAAAGATTAAGCAACACAGATGTCCAGAATACTGTTTAATTATGCGATTAAAGCAGACTACTTGTAGCTTGGATCGGGCTGGAAAATAATGTCCGCTACAACCGGTGACGTCAAACGCACGCGTCATCATACCGCAACGTTTTCAACACGACTTCGGGAAATTTAAAATTGCAATTTAGTAAACTAAAAAGGCCGTATTGGCATGTGTTGCAATGTTAATATTTCATCATTGATATATAAACTATCAGACTGCGTGGTCGGTAGTAGTGGGTTTCAGTAGGCCTTTAAACCAAAGCAGATTAACTGCCTCAACTTCTCACCGGCATTGAAAGTAAACAGGTTTTTAAAAATAAAGTAATATTTTATTTGAGTCTTTTAATTAGTTTGCTCGTTGATGATTTTGTTTGGTTTTATATCAATCAATGTTTATTTATATAGCCCTAAATCACAAGTGTCTCAAAGGGCTGCACAAACCACAACGACATCCTCGGTAGAGCCCACATAAGGGCAAGGAAAAACTCACACCCAGTGGGACGTCGGTGACAGTGACAATGATGACTATGAGAAACCTTGGAGAGGACCGCATATGTGGGCAACCCCCCCAGGGGACCGAAAGCAATGGATGTCGAGCGGGTCTAACATGATATTGTGAAAGTCCAATCCATAGTGGATCTAACATAACGGTGAGAGTCCAGTCCAAAGTGGATCCAATATAGTTGCGAGAGTCCCGTCCATAGTGGAGCCAGCAGGAAACCATCCCAAGCGGAGGCGGATCAGCAGCGCAGAGATGTCCCCAACCGATACACAATTAAGCGAGCGGTCCATTCTGGGTCCCGACTCTGGACTGTATATTGTGTAGTTATATTTATATGGTAATTATTATTATTATGTGACTGTAAATTTTTTGCCTGTTTTCTTATTGATGCTTTTATTTTTGTCTGTATTGTGTAGTTATATTTATATGCTTTTACTTGTAATTGTATTGGGTTGTGGACCCCAGGAAGACTAGTGGGTTAATTGTTGTGGCAACCAGCTAATGGGGATCCTTAATAAAAATAAAATAAAATGAATATATTCATATTATTGAATACTTTGTAAGTCAATTACAATTTTAAATAGTTCTGCAGCTAAACATATGTTACATAAAACATGTTATGAATAGGTATTAGGCAAGATTAGTGCATTGATGCTGATAATGGGAATGATAAGTCTTTTTAGGAAACCTTGGACATTAACCTGACCTACAACTGCTTAGCCTGGTCTTGTAGGGCAGTGGTTCTCAACCTCTTTTCAGTGATGTACCCCCTGTGAACATGTTTTTAATTCAAGTACCTCCTAATCAGAGCAAAGCATTTTTGGCTGAAAAAAAAGAGATAAAAAAGTAAAATACAGCACTATGTCATCAGTTTCTGATTTATTAAATTGTATAACAGTGCTAAATATTGCACATTTCTTGAACTATTTGGAAAAAAAGATATAAAAATAACTAAAAACTTGTTGAAATATAAACAATTGATTCAATTATAAATAAGAATTTCTACACATAGAAGTAATCATCAAATGAAAGTGCCCTCTTTTAGGATTGTAATATAGATCCATCTGGATTCATGAACTTAATTTTTCACACAAAAAGAAATCTTTAACATCAATATTTATGGAACATGTCCACAAAAAATCTAGCCGTCAACACTGAATATTGCATGGTTGCATTTCTTTTCACAGTTTATGAACTTACATTCATATTTTGTTGTATTATTCAATAAATATATTTATAAAGGATTTTGGAATTGTTGCTATTTTTTAGAATATTTAAAAAAAAATCGTACGTACCCCTTGGCATACCTTCAAGTACCCCCAGGGGTACACGTACCCCCATTTGAGAACCACTGTTGTAGGGTGTCCAAAGTGCAACTAGGGCCCATTGTGGCCTGTGGTTTGTTTATATTGTGTGCTGCGATGCAAAAAAGGATGAAATGTTGACAGCAATACATCATTCACAGAAAGCTTTGTCTTTATATACAGTTATAACTTTTGAAGACTTTTCCATATTTAACAAAAATGTTTTTGATTTTGGAGTATTTGGCCGTCAGTGGAAACATTTCAGACACCCCTGATTCAAGCAGTCAGAGTTAAGACACATACATTACAATTTAATATTATTTTTTTTAGGGTGAAGGTCACATACATCCACTGACAGCACTGTGATCACTTTACACTGCAACATACATTCTAGAATGCACATCACATCAGAAACATTCAACAATGATTCATTGTAATGTTGCTCCTTTTACCTGCAACACCATGTTAATTCATTCTTAATGTTAATATAGAGACAATGCGCATTTGTGCTATATGTCAAAGCATGAGCTAATTAGGGGAAAAAATAACACTGTAATTACTGCTCTGTAGACTGTATATGAAACTCAGTATTTTCAATTTAAACAAGAAGCTCCAACTCCAAGCCTAGGGTTGATCTCTCACTGTCTTCACTTCCCCACCATGTAATAAGTAGTCCATCGGGCGAGAAGCAGGGCGCCAAAGAGCACGGTGTAGCTGAATAGGACAAATTTGAGTATTTCCCTGAATGTTCGCAGGAAGCGGATAAACAAAGGCTCTGAATCCAGATGCACCTGCTGGGTCTTGTGCCTGGGAGCAGCAAAAGTCAGGTGTCCCATGTCCCCACCTCGTCCCATTCTGCAAACATACACTCTGGCCAGACCATAACATTCACTGTTATACCACACAATAATTGCCTTAAAATTACTTGCATATAAATAATTTTTAAATTTTTTTAACACATATGGACTTTAGTTGTAAATGAATAACTTATATATACTGTATACATTCAAACCAATGTAAATGTGATGTTGACAGCTGCTAAATAATTCATCTGCAAGTTGTGCTAAAAGGTTTCCGTATTGATCTTAATTCCACAAACATTGCCTCTTCAGTCATCAGTTAAGCTCTTAAAATGCTCACTTACACTACACATTATGTACATTAACATAACATTTTTGAAAAGTGATTTATGGAAAAGTAAGATTTTAAGACGCTCATATAGCAAATGGAATTAAGAGATACTTTGAACAATACAGTTATGTCTTAAAAGAGTCAAATAAATGTAATCATAATAAAACCATACACAACTCAACAAGAAGCAGTACTAACAATGAATATCTTATCAAATAAAAGCTTTAAACCACTAATTACCTTGTTGTTGCTGCTGCAGGACAAGCGCTGTTTTCACAGGGTGGGCTGGTACACTTGTAGCCGTGAAGTTGGTGGGTGCAGCCTGGAGCTTTTCAACTCCCCACAGCTGAGGAGGAGCCAAAGACAACAACCGATCACAGGGATTTTATTCCCCTGGGATTGATCTAATGGCCGTTATGGCTCCTGTGCACCTGCTCCTCAAACAAAGCTCCGATTTAATAAACGAGCTATCAGGCAAATCTCACGCGTAAAAATGCTCTATGTCAAATAGAATTATACCCTCTTGAACTTGGAATTTAGAAAAAAACGTCTATGGATTTACCCATGAAAAATACACTGAATAGGTCCTGTCAGCAGGTAGCCTAGTGTTTATACTGTAAGACCGGGAGAAAGTATTGACTGAGGACTCAAACCCTGTTGCCGCACAGTTATTCTCTGCCGGAACATGGAGCAAATGGCCTCTTAATTCAATCAGTGCCCTGTGCTGTCAAATGATAGGCTGCTGTGGGCTGAGCTCTCCAGACGGCACAAGAGCATTATCGGCTGATCGGTAGGCCTGCTACTGCACTAATTGCTCCTTCCGAGGCATGACAGCGGCACTCATGCAACATCATCTTTCCGAAAAGATGCACACACTACCGAATAATACAGGGACACATATCACTTTATAATTTGGGTCATGACATGTTTGGTGTCAGAGGAGAACAACACACACACAATAGAGGGTTAATACAGGTAAATACAGTACACCAGCTGCGTAACAAGACAAATGACTTCAGAAGTGGAAACCGCCAACATGGACATCAGTGATACTGATACAGCAGGAAAACAGCAATCAGTCTCTGGGCTGTTTAATGCATCTGGGTGTGAGTGGACTGTTGACTTAAAGCATCTGTGCTTCGGGTCTGTCCATGAGGGATTTGACCCAAGACGTACCGTTGACGAGTTTGGTGGTGGCAATTACATACTCCATCCCGCTGTCTTCCATTTGTGAGAGGAAACGGAGGGCGGCTATTTCGGCGTAAGTCACTCCTCCTAGGAAAAACACCAGTGTTGTTCGATTCTCCCCCTGCTGGCCTGCAGGTCGATAATGACAAAATTATGTCACATGTGTATTCGGGGACTAAAATGTTTGAACACCGTCAAATGTGTGCTTTGTGGCATACAATAACATGACAGCATCAATTCAAAAGACTTCTCTATTATCACCTTTGAAAATCTGTTGGAACACGAGCAAGCAGCAACAAGCCACTCAATCTAATCTCACAGTTCTAATTAACACATTTTTTCTAAAAAAAAAAAAATCTCCTTATTGTAAACACCAGCAATATGTCAGGAAGAAGAAAGGACCGGTGGTAACGTTATCCACCCCCCTCTCTTTAACACATGTTTACAAACACACACTGACAGAGGTTGTGTAGCATTGTCAACACACTGCAATCCATCCTCTCATGCGCACCAACAAAGCCTGGTTCTTATCTACAACATGCAGACAGGAGGCAGTTTGAAAACCCAATTTGTATTCTTTCGTACGTTTTTTGAGGAGTCCAGCAGGCAGCTGTTGGCGCTCCTCAAAGTGCGGACCTGGGAGCAGCTTCAGCACTTCCTCGATGCTCCGCCAGCCCGGCCTGGCCAACACCTGGGTCAGTCTGATGCTCAATGGAGCATAGCCGCTGTATACGTATGAGATGTCGTTGGGGTTCTAGTGGAAAAAAGGAAAAACATAAAAAAATATTTAATTAAATAAAAATATAAAGTGTGTCCCCTCACACACTGAAATGACGACATGTCTCCATTCTTACCTGTTCGTTTGCATCCTCCATCCACAGTTTAAGGGTTTTTCTAATAGTGGGATAATTGTTCCTAGAGCTTGTTTGTGGCTTCAGAAGACCTCCTTTCTCCAGGTTGTTTAGTGTCAGGATGTGCTCATAACCGTATGTCTTTGACAAAGAACAACATTTTTAATCAATCCATGGATGTAAGAGAGAACAAGTACACTTTAGAGATGCAAATGCTTGTGTTTTTGTAGCACAAAAATCATTATTTTTTCCTCTCTGTAGATATATTTTAACAGCCAGGTGTTATATTGTTTACTATTATGTTAAAGGCCTACTGAAATTAGATTTTCTTATTCAAACGGGGATAGCAGGTCCATTCTATGTGTCATACTTGATCATTTCGCGATATTGCCATATTTTTGCTGAAAGGATTTAGTAGAGAACATCGACGATAAAGTTTGCAACTTATGGTCGCTAATAAAAAAGCTTTGCCTTTACCGGAAGTAGCAGACGATGTGCGCATGACGTCACGGGTTGTACGGCTCCTCACATCCTCACATTGTTTATAATGTGAGGCTCCAGCAGCAAGAGCTATTCGGACCGAGAAAGCGACAATTTCCCCATTAATTTGAGCGAAGATGAAAGATTTGTGGATAAGTAAATTTAGAGTGAAGCACAAAAAAAAAAAAAAAAAAAGCGACGGCTCCAGGCGGGGGCAGTGGGACCGTTTCAGATGTAATTAGACACATTTACTAGGATAATTGTGGAAGATCCCTTATCTGCTTATTGTTTTAATAGTGTTTTAGTGAGATTGTAAAGACATACCTGAAAGTCGGATGGCTGCAGTGAAAGCCAGTGTCTCTCAGAGAAGCCGATGGAGGAGCCAAGATCACAGCTGTCTTTTTGAGCTGCAGGAGGAAGTCCCATAATCCACTGAAGTCTCCAGTAAAAGCCGACGTAATATCACAATTTTCCCATCCAAAAACTTGCTAATTGACGTAGAAAACATGTTCGCTTGACCGCTCTGTGTTAAAGCTTCACAACAAACACACAAACACAGGCTGCGTCTCGGTTGCTAAAGGAAGCTGCAATCCACCGCTTTCCACCAACAGCATTATTCTTTATAGTCTCCATTATTAATTGAACAAATTGCAAAACATTCAGCAACACAGATGTCCAAATTTCTGTGTAATTATGCGATGAAAAGAGACAACTTTTAGCTGTGTGTGGTGCTGGGCTAATACGTCCCCTTCAACCTGAGACGTCACGCGCACGCGTCATCATACACGTCATCATTCTGCGACGTTTTCAACAAGAAACTCCGCGGGAAATTTAAAATTGTAATTTGGTAAACTAAACCGGCCGTATTGGCATGTGTTGCATGTATAAACTATCAGACTGCGTGGTCGGTAGTAGTGGGTTTCAGTAGGCCTTTAAGTATAGGAGCCTAAACACAATGTATTGTGTTTAAAAAAAAAAAAAAGGTTTTTATTTTGGACTCAACATCTCAAAAATATGCTTCATCGTTAGAAAAATAGCATATCCAATGCAAAAAAAGCAAAAGCAGTATTAAAAAAAAAAAAAAAAAAAAAAAATTGTCTGAAAAGGCGCACTAAGAAACAAAACTTATAATGTCTTGCCCCAACACTCAGATATAAGATTCTTAATTAACAATACATTAATATTCAGTATATGACTACAAGAGTCAGCTACTCATGATTAATCAAATTTCATTTGTATGAATGCATTACACTCTTAAGATATCTTGTGTTTCCTCCTCTTTGTTGTACCTATGAAAAATAGGTTAAAAAAATTAAGTTAAGCAATATTTGGATAAAATGTATCTTATGTTTATTCTGCTCAATTGGGACTATTTATATTATTTACTTAGGGAAATGTTGATAATTCACGTTTACAGTAAGGAATATGTTAACACTTTAATTCATTGCACCTAAAATGTGTATGGATATATATATTTTTAAAAATGTTATATACAGTCGTTTTAATATTATCGAAGAACATGTTCTGGCTTTCTGATCTACATTTCATTGCCTATGAGGCAGAAGGATCTGTGTGGTGTGCTAATATTTATTTATTTAATTTTTTTGCTACTGTTGTTTTTGAAGTAAAATGTACAAAACGAAAAGGGGCCTCTGGATAAGATTTAGGAACCTACATCATATTTTTTGTATTGCGAAGAAACTCTTCCTGAAGTTATTAGAGAGGGGACATTATAGTGGTACGAGTCACTCTT
Organism: Nerophis ophidion; assembly: GCF_033978795.1. NCBI lineage: Eukaryota > Metazoa > Chordata > Actinopteri > Syngnathiformes > Syngnathidae > Nerophis > Nerophis ophidion. Next base: position 61,140,260 of record NC_084617.1, on the reverse strand, counting down.
TACCTGGAGGATCTCTCTCTTGTAGTAGTCAAAGACTTTCTGTTTCAGGCCGTTGTTGCAGACTGACTGCATGCACACGAGACGCAGGATCTTGATGAGGGGATCTTTTTGAGCAATGCAGTCTTCAATGTATGTGTTCACCTGGATTATATAATAAAAAGGGGTGTCAATATCTAATTTGTCTTGTGTTGTTTTTTTAAACTTCTTGTCCTTATACAAAAGTGTAATTATAATGGTTAAAAAAGCAGCAGTTGTTAAAGCAGCAATTTTCAGCAGGCTCTAAATGACATTTAGTAAAAAAAAAAGAACAATGGAAGACCGCTACCAATGGCCGGCTTTCGCCACCAATAGAGTTTTAAGAGAACATTCAATTAACACGTTTAAATTTTTCACAATTAGAAAAATAAACTTTGAAAAAATTGCTCTTCGACCCAAATTGAATAGTTGGTGTTCCACTTTTGAACCAGTGAGCGAGATCATACGCCCTTCCAAACACCCCCCTTGTAAAGTGGCAAGCATGTAAGGCCATAAGTAAGGCGTAGTTTGCATGTTTGAACTAGGTAGAGAGTGGGTCATAATGATGGCAGCCCCTTCAAGACAAAAGCGCCATCAAAGCGGCCACCGCTCTGTTGCAACCACACATTTTAAGGACTGCGTACCTTGTCCGTGTCGACTCCAGTCATGAATTCCTGCTCCACTGTTAGGTTATCAAAGAAGGCCTCAGATGCTAAAACAGAAACAGAAAGTGCAACTCACAATTTCAACATCTTAAACCAGATGTGACCTAGTCACAATGTATTATTAAGTATTATAATATACACATATATCATAATAATATAAAAATATATTAAAGGATTATCAACGCACTGGTGATTTCTTTGATGAGTTCTGCGATGGACGTGTGATTGGCGAGGGAGCTGCGTGCTGCCTGCATGTGAGGCAACTGAGACACAAACTGTTTTATTTCTCCCACTGTTTTGGCATTGTGGCGCTCCTGTAAAATAAGACAATAAACATGACTGTCTGATATGTATGTATGCTTCCAAATACTGAATTTAAGTGGTTGTTGCTAAGAATTTCACTGCAAAGATCTCTTCTCTTGGTGAATGCCATCATCGAACTCAATTAACCTAAATGATTTTTCTCAAGAGCTTTCTGATAAAATGCCAGAGAGATTACAATCACACCTGATCAATGAATGTCACAAAGTGATGACGACATAGAGCCTGATTTACTAAGTTAAAAACCTTGTGCAGTCAACAGTATGTGCAACCTATAAAATACCTTGGACTATCAGTGGGCATGTTCTGTTCTGTGTGATCTACTAACACTGCATGTTCAATTTTAAAGTGGTGCAGACCGCCATATTTAAATGAGGATTTAGTGTGTACTCTACGGAGCGTCAACATAGAGATACTCATTTACTGCACATTCATTTTTTCATGCTCCTACTTGTGGCATTTTGCGATATTTTCAAACAAGCAGTCGTGCAGTGCACCAACAATGAAACCCCCCTTTTTTTTTTTACCACTGAGGTGCGCTCATTGGTGAGAAGCTGCTCCACCTCCGCCTCTGCATATTTACAGTATTTTTTTGTATAAAAAAATATTTCAATAAAATATATTGTATGTGGAAAAAACTGACATCATCAAAAAAATACTAGAAGACACCAAAATACATCAATTGAATTTGTTTTAATCAGCCCCTCAAGTGTTCTAGCAGCTATTAAATTATAAAATGATGTTGTTGAATACAACGTATGTCTAAATATAACATTTTTGATTGTCCAAAATGTTGACACATACGCGCACACGCACACGCAGACACACACATACACACACACACACACACACGCACACGCAGACACACACACACACACACACACACACACACACACACACACACACACACACACACACACACACACACACACACACACACACACACACACACACACAGGACGGAGGATTCTCGTATATCCATCGTATGTCTGTGCAGTGTGAACACCGATCCTGCAGTTGTGCGTGGAACAGCCCTTTTGCATGTCGCCAAACGGTGAGTCGTGTTGATAAATCACATTGCACATGCTAAATAATTATTATTTGCATCTTCACCTTCTAGTAATATAGACGTTTTGATGATCAGCATATATTCTCCATATTAATGAATACACAGACGCAAAATCAATTGCACGCCCTTTTCTGCTCACTTAAATGCAATTCACTTCGCATACGTTTAGTAGATTATCTTAGCGCGTGTTACCAGCTTTGCATGTTTTTTTAGTAAACGCAAACCTTCAGTAAATCAGGCCCATAGTGTTTAAATGGATGTGGTAACTGCAGTAGAGAATTGGCGATTTTGCACACAACAGTTTTGGCCTTTGATTCTGATCCACTTTTTTTAGGCTTCATAATTGATCTGATTTAGAGTCCCGATCGGATACTTTGACAATAAATTATATAACTGAAAATATTTTATAGCAAGTAACCAAAGTTGGAAACACAATACAATTTTTCATAAACCTTATCTTATTAAATTTAGAATGTCGTAATATTGTTTAAAATCATATCCGTTCATTTTCTACCGCTTATCCCTCTCAGGGTCGCGTGGGGGGCTGGAGCCTATCCCAGCTGCAATCGGGCAGAAGGCAGGGTACACCTTGGACAAGTCGCCACCTAAAAGCAGGGCCAACACAGACAGACTCTAGAGCCAATTTAATGTTGCCAATCAGCATATCCTCAGGTGCATGTCTTCTGGCTCCCATTTGAATCATGCCTTCAAAGCCTTCCTGTATCCAGATACTTACTCTTATAGTTCCCAAACAAGAACAAAATAATCCAAATGATTATTTTGTAATAATAACAACATGAAAAAGATAAATATCGATCTGATCAATCAATAGAACATTTACATACTGATACTATAGGTATTAACAGTATTGACATCTGGATTTAATCAACCCTACTTTACATTGAAGATGTTTATGAATGTTCTCATTCATGTAGGTCATTGTCATCTCAGGGCACTCAATCAATCGCAACAAACCAAACAGTCCAGTTGCGATCACTTGAATGCCCTGAGTTTACATTGAAGCTTAAGCTGATTTTGTTGTCCTTTTTGGTGTGTGTGTGTGTGTAGCATGTTTAGACATTCCTATTCCTCTAGTCCTCCAGTGATGATAATACCTGGACAAAACAGTTTAATGTAGGTAATTGTCATCCCAGGGCATTTAATCAATCGCAACAAACCAAACAGTACAGTTGCGATCACTTGAATGCCCTGAGTTTACATTGAAGCTTAAGCTGCTTGTGTTGTCCTTTTCGGTGTGTGTGTGTGTAGAATGTTTAGACATTCCTATTCCTCTAGTCCTCCAGTGATGATAATACGTGAACGAAACAGTTTTTTTTCCCAATACAATGGTGAGGATTTTCTGTCTTAGAAGTGGCGGATAATTTCCACATAAAAGAGCAAGTAAACATACCAGTTAAGTAAAATAAAGCAGGACCAACCTCAAATGCAGCAGAAATAATCTTGGCCTTCTTGCTGAGTGCTGCTCCGACAGCATTAAAGTTTTTGTCTCGGATTTCAGCGTACAGCTCTTCTGCTGAATTGAGCTGCAACTTCTTAGGCTCAGTGGGCAAATCTTTACTCGTTTCGCCTTGTTTTTTCTGGGCAAACTTTTCAGGGGGCAACTTGACATTACCTGTCAGTGGAAAATGAAATAAAAGTTGCCAGTTAAATACAATGAATAAGTACATTTCAAATGTAATACTGACCGTTATTGATTCCATAGGTCTCATCAATGAGCCCTTCATACGTAAGCTGTGTGGCCAAAGGAGTTAGAAGGTCTACATTGCGGTCCAAGAGGAGTAGAGTGTCGAACACCGGCAGGATTTGATTTTGAATTCCAGCAAACTCTCTCTTCATTCTTAGCATCATGTTAGCAACGTGCTAACAAACAACAACAAAAAACCGAGTCAATACCAGTCAACTTTCTGTTGGAATTTTCAACAATACGAAACCCACCCGTGCGCATTCTCCTTTCCCGTAAATCTGTGGAATGGTTCCATACAGCGCCTGTAAAGTCATGAGGCCCTTGGCTGTGTGATAAAGGCTTGTTTGGTCATTTTCCAGGTAGCACTCCTGTGAGAGGATGCGAAGCGTAATAACAGTCAGATGACAGCAATAAAATCTGTTGATCAAGTGCTTTTTTTAATAACAACTGTGTGCCGTGAGAATGCTTATGTGTTGCAACTGATTGCAATATGTGGCTTTACCACTAGGTGTCCTTACATTCTGAAATTGGAGGTTATTTTTTTTGCATTTTTGCAATAATCAATAAAGGAACGTTTAAAACTTGCCCAGTTACATTTTTCAAACCAAAAGATATAACAAAAACACAAGCCTAAAAGAACATATGGTTTAACAAAACATAAATATCTTTACTTGTTCTTTATCCCACTTCTGAAATTTAACTAAAAGGTAGATGGAAAATCAACCCGGATGTGCGACACACCAATTGATAACACACATGCACAAACAAGTTATACTGTTAGTAGCTAAACATTGCCAAATTTTTCTCATTTGCTGACAACAAACACTACTAATCTGTGGGGGGAATTATACGGATCTTAGTTTATGTGTTCAGAACTGGAAGTGGGCTGGATATAATGCTGACACCACTGGAAAGTTAGCACCCTCGAGACAGACCCTTTAACACTCTTATATACACTGCATATCATTAATAATATTTTTTCCACAGGTATAAAAGTTGAACATACCCTGAAGGCACTTTCATATTCCATTGACAGCAGGTCGCCGTCATAAGGAATCAGATCCAGGATGTACTCATCAATGTTTATGAAGGAGCCAAGCACGCCCTGCTCTTTGAGCCGTTGTTCACATAAGAGGCTCCGCCGGGGCACAAAAAGAATGTGGAAGTCACGTGTCGAATGTTTATCTTCACTAAAAACACAGAAAAATAAAAGCGTTTTGATGACACAAACTCTTCAGTTGTCTTCTTGTTTTGATGTAGATTTTGGAAATAAAAAAACAACATAAAACCCACCTGAACACATTCTCAGCAATGATATCCATAAGCTCTAGCCTGGGACGAACAAAGAAGATAATGTTTTTGACATCGGCAGAGGGGAGCCGACCACTCTTGAGGGTGAACATCTTCTCCACCTCATGTTCCTAAAATAAATAAATACATAAATCAATATTTTACAATTACATCGGCCTGTTCCCTCCGGGTACTCCGGCTTCCTCCCACCACCCAAGACATGCACCTGGGGATAGGTTGATTGGCATTACTAAATTGGCCATAGTGTGTGAATGTGAGTGTGAATGTTGTCTGTCTATATGTGTTGGCCCTGCGATGACTTGGCGACTTGTCCAGGGTGTACACCGCCTTCCGCCCGATTGTAGCAGAGATAGGATCCGGCGCACCCCGTGACCCCGAAGGGACAAGTGGTAAAAAAAGGATGAATGGATCTGCCTACATCATTAGGGACACTTCTGAGGCTATTGTATGATCCAATATCATAGCTTTATTAATGATGTCAATATCAGGGTTTGAATCAGGGACATATTGATACAACTTTTTCACGTCCCATCATAACAATATTTAAGCCTTGAGTATTAGCTGATACAATATCAGCACAAATTATGGTACATACTTTAGCTATTGTATAGTATGTTGGTAGGTATGAAAAACACTAACTTTATGATTATAATTGTTTTTGGCAACACCTAGTGGTCACAATAATTCACTAAGTTAACGGGAACTGCACTTTTTTGGGGAATTTTGCTTATGTTCACAATCCTTATGAGAGAAAAGAACATAGGTGTTTTTCTTAAGGATTTTAAAGATGATAAAAAAACGCTTGCTTGATGTGATTAATGGGAGTCATCATTGTAGCTTTCACAGCCCTCTAAAACAACTTCAAAACCCTCCATCAATAAATAATTTTATATATATATATATATATATATATATATATATATATATATATATATATATATATACACACACACACACACACACACACATACATACATATATATATAGCTAGCACACATCTGTCTTCCGGCAACAAAAGTGTGTTCTTACTTCCGGAAACCAACACCAGCTTGTTCTAATCGTGGCAAACTTCAAAACAGACAATGAAGACGACTATTTTTGGACAAATGGAAGAATCATAAACTCATCTTTTTGAAGCTGAACATACAGAGGATGAACTACTGCTTAGAGAAGCAATAACGAAGAGAGGGTGAAACGCTGGAGCAGACTGAAGCCGAGAGAGTGAGGTCAGCATGACTTTTGTGTATAGATGTGGAACTTGGAGCCCAGCTATGCAGACATAATTGGCGTGCTTACCCAAGATTAAAACAGAAAACTGTCCATCGAGTGAGTCAATTTAATATAGATCACAATCACACATGCAGCGCGTCATGACTGTTATCACAACTACAGTACATACACTGTTGAGCTAGCTGTGTACAAACAAAACATGAAATGTGGGCTAATACTTTACAGATTTTGTAATATGATTGTTCATGTTTTTCAGTCAGTACAGATTAGGGTCCTATTGCATTGTTTTGTGCACTACAAACTCAAAAGCCATTTAGCTGCAGACGCAAAGGCTATCTTATCACTTGCCATATCTACCTTAAGGCTAATGCTTTAGCATACTGTCCCAAGACAAGTCTTACTACGTTAGAAAAATAGTTCCTCGGTGTTCGCTCTTACAATAACAATGTCGCTACAGCTGGGTTATTATACAGGTTACGGAACGTAAATGAAGTATTGTTGGCGGGTTTTGGATGCATTTTTAAAGTGATTTAGCGGGAGAATGGATTGCTGCCAAAATTGCTCGCCACCTGTAACGAACCGATTTTTACAAATGAGAATGCAAATTAATACAAAAACTTTTGTCTCTCATTAAGAACGATTGGCAAAATTCCACAAAAAAAGTGCAGTTCCCGTTTAAGCTCATAATATAAGTTAAAATGCTGCAGGACTTCTTGTATTAATTCTTATATCAGAGATTTTAGACGCAAGCTGATATCATCTGATACTGGTTGTTTTTGCTGATATGCCGTATCAATATCGGATTGGGACACCTCTAGTTTGAATATGTTGGATGCACGTTCTCTCCGTGCATGTGTGTGGGCATTCTTCTTTTCTCCCATATTTCAAAAATGTGCATCTTGTGCTAACTGGAGGCTCTAAATTGTCCATGAGTGTGAATGTGAATGGTTGGTTGTGTACACGAGTCCTGTGTTTGACTGGTTACCAGTCCAGGGTGAGCCTTACCCAGTATAATGACCGAAGTTAGTTGGGAAAAGCTCCAGCTCACCAGTGAACCTAATGAGGACAAGTGTTATATAATCCATCCATCCATCCATCCATTTTCTACCGATTGTCCCTTTTTGGGGTCACGGGGGATGCTGGAGCCTCTCTCAGCTGCATTTGGGCGGAAGGCGGGGTACCCCCTGAACAAGTCGCCACCTCATCACAGGGCCAACACAGATAGACAGACAGCATTCACACACTAGGTGTTGTGAAGTGAAGTGAATTATATTTATATAGCACTTTTTCTCTAGTGACTCAAAGCGCTTTACATAGTGAAACCCAATATCTAATTTTTACATTTAAACCTGTGTTGGTGGCAATGGGAGCAAGTGGGTAAAGTGTCTTGCCCAAGGACACAACTGCAATGACTAGGATGGCGGAAGCGGGGATCGAACCTGCAAACCTCAAGTTGCTGGCACGGCCGCTCTACCAACCGAGCTATACCGCCCCAATCAACCTATCTCCAGGTGCATGTTTTTGGCGGTGGGAGGAAGCCAAAACATGCAAACTCCACACAGAAAGATCTGGAGCCCGAGTTTGAACTCAGGACTTCTCAAGACCTTCGTATTGTGAGGCACATCCACTAACCCCTGTACCACCGTGCTGCCTATGTGTATATAATATGGATGGTTTACTCTGCATCAACAGAGTCAAATAACACTCATTATAATCACATTTTTTTCAGTAATGCGGACGCTTTATCGAGCCGTTGTGGTGAAGAAGGAGCTGAGCCGGAAGGCAAAGCTCTCAATTTACCGGTCGATCTACGTTCCCATCCTCACCTATGGTCATGAGCTTTGGGTTATGATGGAAAGGACAAGATCACAGGTATAAGCGGCCCAAATGAGTTTCCTCCGCCGGGTGGCGGGGCTCTCCCTTAGAGATAGGGTGAGAAGCTCTGCCATCCGGGAGGAGCTCAAAATAAAGCCGCTGCTCCTCCACATCGAGAGGAGCCAGATGAGGTGGTTCGGGCATCTGGTCAGGATGCCACCCGAACGCCTCCCTTGGGCAGTCTTTTTCAACCTTTTTCTAACCAAGGCACATTTTCTGCGCTGAAAAAATCCTGAGGCACACAATCAGCAGAAATCCTTAAAAAAACGAAACTCAGTTGACGGTAAAAAGTCGTAGTCGCAATTGTTGGATGTGACTTTAAAGCATAAGCCAGCATGCATGACTATAGCTATTGTCTCAAAGTAGGTGTACTGTCACCACCTGTCACATCACACCCTGACTTATTTTCACTTTTTTGCTGTTTTCCTGTGTGTAGTGTTTTACTTCTTGTCTTGTGCTCCTATTTTGGTGGCTTTTTCTCTTTTTTTGGTATTTTCCTGTAACAGTTTCATGTCTTCTTTTGAGCGATATTTCCCGCATCTACTTTGTTTTAGCAATCCAGAATACTTCACTTGTTTTTATCCTTCTTTGTGGGGCCATTGTTGATTGTCATGTCATGTTCGGATGCACATTGTCTTTGCTCCGCAGTAAGTCTTTGCTGTGGTCCAGCATTCTGTTTTTCTTTACTTTGCAGCCAGTTCAGGTTTAGTTTTGTTCCGCATAGCCTTCCCTAAGCTTCAATGCCTTTTCTTAAGGGCACTCACCTTTTTTTTATTTTTGGTTTAAGCATTAGACAACTTTTTTTTACCTGAACACTGCCTCCCGCTGTTTCCGACATCTACAAGCAATTAGCTACCGGCTGTAAACCTACTGATACGGAAGAGTATTACACGGTTACTATGCCGAGCTGTAAACAGCACCGACACTCAACAACAACACATAATTTTCAGACTATAAATACTGGTTTGCAAAAAATATTTTTAACCCAAATAGGTGAAATTAGCTCATCTACCACGGCACACCAGACTGTATCTCACGGCACACTAGTGTGCCAAGGCACGGTGGTTGAAAAACACTGCCCTAGGGAAGTGTTTAGGGCACGTCCGACCGGTAGGACGACACGGGAAAGAGACGTTGGGAAGACTATGTCTCCCGGCTGGCCTGGGAACGCCTCGGGATCTCCCGGGAGGAGCTGGACGAAGTGGCTGGGGAGAGGGAACTCTGAGCTTCCCTGCTTAGGCTGCTGCCCCCGCGACCCAACCTCAGGTAAGTGGAAGAAGATGGATGGATAATCACATTTGAAAAGGCAGAATTTGAATACATCTAATTAAGGTTTTTAGATTGTATAGGAGTGCCTGATGAGGAAACCAAGAAAAAGATGTAGCGACAAAGAGTGTAAAGTATGGATTGCACTTACCTTTAATAAAGAGTATTGCGCTATTAGTCCGAAAGGTCCAGTCAGATATTCATCCCAAACTATGGCCTACAAAGAGACAAACATTGTATATTATCACCAAGACCCCCCAAAACAAAGGCATTTTAAAGTTTTAAAGCTAAATATTTGTTGGAGTGAGCACAACATTATGCCAACCTGAAAAAGAAAAGCTAACATGTCAATACACTGTTTTAGCGAGCTCTGTTGACAGCTCCATAACGTAACGTGAGCGGTTTACACATGAGTTTCCGGGGCTTATTTGCTACATAAACTTTACCTTGCTACCGGCACACTTGTCCAAGAACTCCCGCAGCTCCTTTCGTGCCGCTTCTCGCAAAATGTTTAAATTAACTCTCCCGTATGACAAGTGGGCGGCCATTTCTGTTTTGCAGCTACGAAACTAATCATGTGACTGCAGCTGCTCGTAGCTGCGTCACGTGATCTAGGCTACACAGACAGTTTACGCTCTAATTTCAAGATACTATGTGTTTTAATTTGTAAAAGTCCTATGTTGGCATCTGTAAATGATAATAAAAAAGTAACTAACGCAATAGCCCGAGAAAAGCCGATTTTAATTGGCGCATGCGTACTGGCTATCCAAACAAATAAGAACGCTTTTATTTCTGCACGTCGCTAGGTAATTAAATAGTAATGAGCAGGTAGTGATTAAAATGATACGATATATGTGCATATCTGCTCAGGTAGCACTTAGGAGACAGATACATCCTATAATGTCCCTATATTGAGTTGATTCTAGACGTTAGACTAAAACGGAAGTGTATATGCCCTGGCACCATCTTGCTGTGGTCGGTGCTCTTTGTTTGTCTGGTACGTGATGTGTGGGCATTTATCGAATATTGACAGTTAGTGGCCTTTTTTAACAATAAAAGTTACAATTGTAGCGTGTTTCGATCACATTATTTCCGTTAACAAAGCAACAACGGTCATTTTCGACATGTGGAGCGTTGTGCTTATTTCGTTAGATGGCGCAATTCCTCTACGGTAGACTTACTTAAGTTGCCAGGCGGTGAACATATTAAAGTCGTTTTTCTCATAGATTATTGTCAGAATTGTAATATTAGTGATTAAAATGGTACGATATATGTGCATATCTGCTCAGGTAGCACTTAGGAGACAGATACATCCTATAATGTCCTTATTTTGAGTTGATTCTAGATGTGAGACTAAAACGGAAGTGTACGTCCCCTGGCACCATCTTGCTGTGGTCGGTACTCTCTGTTTGTCTGGTATGTGATGTCATCATCATCATCAATCTTTATTGCAGACCTTAATATCCATTAAATATATAAAAACACAAGACAAAACATCCATCCATCCATTTTCTACCGCTTATTCCCTTTCGGGGTCGCTGGCGCCTATCTCAGCTACAATCGGGCGGAAGGCGGGGTACACCCTGGACAAGTCGCCACTTCATCGCAGGGCCACAAGACAAAACATAAAAAATAAAAAATAAATCTTTATTGCAGACCTTAAGATCCATTAAAAATAAAAAAAAGACATTGATGTTACCTGCACCTTTTGTAACATGCATCCAGAGACTGTTAACCACTTGTTTTGGACTTGTGAAAACACTGTAAATAATGTAAATAATTCAATGTACATGATGATTAACGTGTGTGATGACTGTATTATGCTGATAGTGTATATTTGTACCATGAATTTATTAACATGGACCCCGATTTAAACAAGTTGAAAAACTTGTTCGGTTGTTACCATTTAGTGGTCAATTGTACGGAATATGTACTGAACTGTGCAATCTACGAATAAAAGTATCAATCAATCAATCAATCAATCAATCAATCAATCAATCAATCAATCATTCGATCACTATGGCAGGGCATCTGTCGCTTCATCCTGGACAAAATTCATGACAAATTTGTGCTTTGCTTTAAAGATGTGATTTTTGGTTTACACTGCATGAACAAACATTTGAAAAGGAATTCTACCTTTGCAACCTCATTATTCTATTGGCTAAGTTTTATACTCATAAATGTAAATTTCTCAATACCCGTCCTATCTTTTGTGCCTATAAAAAATCCTTTGAACTTTACATTAAAACGCTCTCTACCTCTATAACAACAAACAAGCTGTGAAAACGATGATGCTGTGTTCCAAATTGAAGTTATTTAATGAATCTGAATGAGCCTATGGCTTTGCACTTTGTTTATTATATATATATATATATATATATATATATATATATATATATATATATATATATATATATATAGTGAGGCTCCCATAGTAAAAGTGCAATTTAAATGTTAAGTGCATTTATAAAAAAAGACTAAAGGTAAAAAAATCTTAGTTTATTTTAACTATTTTCCTTAAGTCGTATTAAGGCTAGAAAGTGTTTTATTTGATTAATCGAAACAAATGAATCAATAGATTGCTAAAATAATTGATCTCTGCAGCCAAGATTTTTCCAAGATGGCGCTACTGTAGTGGCTGTAGTGGCTGCTGTAGACAGGAGCTCTGTGCTCTTGTATCATCCTTTTGTGTTTCCCTCTTGTTTTCATGTGTTATTATATTTTTTTTGCATTTTGGTCCGGGACGCTTTGGGACTGTGTGACAAGGGGTGGCACTTTCGTGACCTCTGTGGTGCTTTTTTTGTGGACTTTTGGATTTGCCTCCCAGGAGCCTTTTGGCCATGGAGACCAGCTGCTCGGTCTCTGCTACACCGGAGTCTGTTTGGAGGGACTGGAGTAGATGCGGATGAGGGGACAGGGCTGCGGAGCTAGCACTGAGCACTGGGACGGAGAGGCTTCGCGGTGTCTCGACTGGGTGAGCAGGTGTCGGACACCTCAGTCACCTTGGACGTATCCTCGCTCATCCATGCGGACTGGACATTGGCCGAGAGTGGAGTCGGCTGTCTTGGTTGCTTTGTTGGGTCTGCTTCTGTCTCTGGCCATGCTCCCTCCTCCCCAGCGGACAATGGCGTGGAACACCGCAGAGGCCACCACAGTGGATATGTTTCTTTTACTTTTTATTCATAGCTGTATGTAGAAGTGTCTGATTGTATCTGCTGCTTTAATGTCTTTAATGTCCTCTGTGTTCTTTGATGTTTCCCTCTTACACACATGGAAGAGGGATGTGTACTATGGCTATGAGTTGTTGTTTTTTTTTTTTTTCCCTTGGCCTCAGTCTGCACCCCCACTCCAGGGACCAGGCTAAGACCGAGTTTTTTTTATTTTATTTCAATCTTCTATTCTTTTCTCCCATACCCCCCACCTGTTTACCTGTATGTCATCTTTTTTGTAAGGGGCGCTGGAAGCCGGCAGACCCGTCAGCGATCCTGTTCTGTCTCCCTGTAATGTTTGTCTGATCTTGAATGGGATTGTGCTGAAAATTTCAATTTTCCTGAAGGAACTCTCCTGATGGAATAAATAAAGTACTGTCTAATCTAATCTAATAGCTGTCTGTTTCAATCTTTTTCATGCAGAAACATTACCCACATCTAAAGTCACCTCGCTAACTTTAGCAGCATGTCAAACCTGGGGCTTGATTCAACAAAAAAGTGAAATGTCTTTTTTTATAAATGATCACTTTTGGGTAGTTTGTTTGTATTCTATTTTTGTTATTTTGAATTTACAACCCCCTGGTGCTGTTTTGTACTGTTTTCATTATGTTTTATATTGTTGTTTGACTTACTGTTTTTAATTGTTGAAATGTATAAATGAACATAAAAAAACAAAACAAAAAAACATATAAAAACACAAAACAAAAGAAATTGGTGACAGCGACTATTTTGCTCGTAATTGATTATGGAGACGTGCTTTATTTTAGTGCTTCATCTAAATGCCTCCAGTCCTTGGACACTGTTTTTCACTCAGCACTAAGATTTGTTACTGGCTGTCGTTGTCTCACCCACCACTGTCAACTGTATATGAAGTCAGACTTATCTTCATTGAGTGCACGCAGATACACACATTGGCTGACCACCATTTATAAAGCTATTTTAGGTTTAATACCTCCATACTTGTGTACTTTGTTACAAAGAAAAAAACAGCTCTTATGCGTTACGTTCTAACAATTTGTATGTTTTAACTGTTCCCCATGTACGAACTGAATTTGGCAAAAGAGCTTTTGGTATTGCTCCAACTATGGCATGGAGTGCATTGCAGACAAAACTGAAATTCCGTTTGGAGCCTTCCGTTCTATCCTGAGGGACAGAGAGCAAGAGACTTTTGCTCAGTGCCTGTGTTTTTAAAAGGTGTAAATGTTTATTGTTTTACAGTTCTCTTTTATGTATTTTAAAATGTATGCCTTAATGCAGGGGTGCCCATTACGTCGATCGCGATCGACTGGTCGATCTCGGAGGGTGTGTCAGTCGATCTCAAGCCAGGCATTACAAAATAGACATAAAAATGAGCAATCATCAATCATACCAAGACTTCACTTTCGTCAGTTGTTTGACATTCTCGGCACCCGAGGATCTTGTGAGATGACGCTGGCTGCTGCGAGCTCATATTTAAGAAAAAAATCACTAACAGGGCGGACGCAGAGAAACACATTTTATTTCTAGAGACTCTGTACCTACTGTCAAAACTCTAAAGACCGACAGCACAGTTCCTGTCATCACCATAAAAGACCTGTTTCATCCTGCCTGTGCTAACAAAATATGAGTCTCAGAAAGCTAGCGTGCACAAGCTAGCAAGCTACGGAGTTTGATGCCAATGTATTTCTTCCCCGCCCTCAGCGACCGCTTTCTCACTTGCTTGCCCACCCGCACACTCACTGACGTCACTCACCTGCTGCCAGACATTAAAGGGCCACACACATATGCTACTCTCATAACAAAGTGTTTAAAAACGAGTATGCAAGTTGGACAAATGAGATGCCAAATCCAACCACTTTCATGTGGTATTGGACAGAAAGGAGGACTTTTTTTTTCCTCCATTTGAAAATGCAGACGTTATCAGCACCACTGTCTAATTCCAATCAATGCAAGTCATCAGAATCAGGTAATACACCAACTTATATTCTTGTCTTCATGAAAGAAAGGAATCTATGTGTGTTAAACATGCTTGTATTATCATTAAACACCATTAACTTGTTAACAAAAGTGTCTCTTCCATAAATAAATAAATATAAATTATAAATAGGAATGAGGTAGATCTCCTCGACTATAGATTGAACTTTCACAGTATCATGTTGGACCCGCTCAACATCCATTGCTTTCCTCCTCTCCAAGGTTTTCATAGTCATCATTGTCACCGACGTCCCACTGGGTGTGAGTTTTCCTTGCCCTTATGTGGGCCTACCGAGGATGTCGTAGTGGTTTGTGCAGCCCTTTGAGACACTAGTGATTTAGGGCTATATAAGTAAACATTGATTGATTGATTGACTTGGTCAATTGAAAAGTAGCTCGCCTGCATAAAAAGTGTGAGCGCCCCTGCCTTAAAGTATTACTTTTTTGAAACTGCTCTGTGACATGTGCTGTTGACCTCTTGGCCAGGTCACCCTTGTGAAAGAGATCTTGATCTCAATGGGTTTCTTATCTGGTTAAATAAAGGTTCTACTAAAAACAAAACAATAAATTATACAAAAAAAAAAATAATAAAAAAAGTGTGGGCATTTATCGAATATGGCCAGTTATAGTGGCGTTGTTTTAAAATAAAAGTTACAATGTTTCCGTGTGACCGTTTTTGCCTTTTTAACGGAATTCCGTTAAAAAAAAAAGCAAAAACGTGACATGTGGAGCGTTGTGCTTATTTCGTTAGATGGCGCAATTCCTCTACGGTAGACTTGTTTGAGTCTATTAAAGTCGTTTTCATAGACTATTGTCAGAATTGCAATATTAGTTTTGTAATTGTGCCTCGATCGACGCTTGTGTATGTATGTTTGATTTCAAAAATGGATCACGTGGTGGTTGTCGATTCTTAGCAGGCACGCACAATATGAACATAATAAATAGGAACTAAATAGCGCGCTTTATGGGGGCCAATGTAATCCCCCCGTGGGCTGTTCCAGATACATTCGCATCAGGTGCCGACTACATGTCCACTTAAGCAGTATAGTGTTAGTTATCATCACATCCAGGGGTTTCCTTCCCAGTGAATCAAGGGCTTTGCCATCCTTCACGCTGAAAAGAAGACCAGTTCCCACGCACACACGGAAAGAGAAACAGAGAGAGAGAGAGAAATCGTCCTCCAGCCACGTACTTACTACTCCTCCGGGCTAAATATTGAAAAAAAAAAAAAAAAAAAACTGGCTTCCGGTGACAGACACCATGCGCATAGACTGACTCCCCAAGACCTGCACATTGTCATCCAGTCCGCAACGGAGCCGCGTAGAAGCCTGGCAGCAATCCTCAGGTATGTCTTCACTGAATATTGAAATTACGCATCCTCAACCTCAAGCCACCTTTTAGGGTGGCGGGTACACGACTTGAATGAACGCTTTCATTCACAAAGAGATGGTGAGGCATCTCTTTCCTTGCCCATGTTTATTGATTTGATTGGGCAGATTGGGGCCACTTGCTCTATGTCATCAGGATGAAAAATGACAATTTGTGCTTACCATCTATCATCCCTGATTGATTTCTTTGTTTTAGGGTGAAATATTGCACTGCATCATTCTTGCAGGAATGCAGATGTTTCAACAGAACTGATTACCATTCATGACAGCATGTGTTGGTGATGATTATGCACTCAGTTTGAAGATCCCTTTCAAGTCAATGCATAAAAAAAAAATCCCCTATATAAAAAAACATTGTGTATTTGGCATATGTTATGTTTATGCTTCTTGTTTGAAGTCATATGAAATAGAAGATTGTATGGTTGCATTCTCTGGGCGTTGCTGCAGGTTTTTTTTTTTTAAGAGCGCCTCCATACAGGTTAGAACAGTGGTTCTCAACCTTTTTTCCAGGGGTAGGGAACCTATGGCTCTCGAGCCAGATGTGGCTCTTTTGATGACTGCATCTGGCTCTAAGATAAATCTTAGCTGACGTTGGTTAACACGATAAGTAATGAATAATTCCGCTGGTAATCACAGTGTTAAAAATAACGTTCAAAATATAAAACATGCTCATGCATTTCGATCCATCCATCCTTTTTTCTACCACACTTGTTTAAGAAGTTGCATTAAGGGTAAGAAGTGATTTATTTATTATTGGTTAGTTTAGGGCTTGCCCTCCTGGGGGTTCTTCAGACCAACTTGGGAGCCTGTTTCAGGGTTACAATATTTTTATTTTTCAATAAGTCTCTCAGTTGCTTTCCAGCAATTGTCTCTTTCTCTTTCGTTCTTGCTCACGCTCTGGCTCCAGCCCCAACCCCGTCTCTCCTCCTGGCTGCTTCTGCTAAACAGAGCGACAGGGGATTAGATAACAAGGCCCAGGTGGGCAATCTACATTCTCATGCATTTGAATCCATCCATCCGTTTTTACTGCACCTGTTCAAGAAGTCCATCCATCCATTTTCTACCGCTTATTCCCTTTTGGGGTCGCTAATATCAGGCGGAAGGCGGGGTACACCCTGGACAAGTCGCCACCTCATCGCAGGGCCAACACAGATAGACAGACAACATTCACACTCACATTCACACACTAGGGCCAATTTAGTGTTGCCAATCAACCTATCCCCAGGTGCATGTCTTTGGAGGTGGGAAGTCAAAAGTATTTTATTTAAAATTGGTTAGCTTCAGAAAAACAATGTTATTAAAAAGAATAAGCGATGAACGCATTTTGTTGTTGTAATCTGGGAAAGTCAAAAGGAAAGAGGAGGCGTAGAATTCTCTTGTCATAGCGTGGGACGACACTGTACAAGAGTACAGGTCTACGGGTTTCTCCTCATTGAGCTAAATTGAATCCAGTCTCTGTTTGATTCCTTGCTTCTTGTCTGTTTAATAGATGTCATCACTGTTTGAACCTGACAGTTGTATTCAGGGTTAAAAAAAATTATATGGCTCTCACGGAAATGCATTTTAAAATATTTGGCTATAATGGCTCTCTCAGCCAAAAAGGTTCCCGACCCCTGCTTTTTTCAGTGATGTACCCCCTGTGAACATTTTTTTTAATTCAAGTAAAATACAGCACTATGTCATCAATTTCTGATTTGTTAAATTGTATAACAGTGCAAAATATTGCTCATTTGTAGTGGTCTTTCTTGAACTATTTGGAAAAAAAAGATGTAAAAATAACTAAAAACTTGTTGAAAAATAAACAAGTGATTCAATTATAAATAAAGATTTCTACACATAGAAGTAATCATCAACTTAAAGGCCTACTGAAACCCACTACTACTGACCACGCAGTCTGATAGTTTATATATCAATGATGAAATATTAACATTGCAACACATACCAATACGGCCTTTTTAGTTTACTAAATTGCAATTTTAAATTTCCCGGGAGTTTCTGCTTGAAAACGTCGCGTAATGATGACGTGTACGCGTGACGTCACAGACTGTTAGGAAATATGAGCGCTGCACACACACACAGCTAAAAGTCGTCTGCTTTAACAACATAATGACATAGTATTATGGACATCTGTGTTCCTGAATCTTTTGCAATTTGTTCAATTAATATTGGAGAAGTCAAAGTAGAAAGATGGAGTTGGGAAGCTTTAGCCTTTAGCCACACAAACACACGGTGATTCCTTGTTTAAAATTCCCAGAGGTGAAGCTTTACAATGGATCAGAACCCGGTCAAGCGAACATGGATCCCGACCGAATGTCAACCAGCAGGTTTTGGTGAGAAAATTGTGGTAAAAATTCGCTTCTTACCGGAGATCAACTGAGCTTGCGCCGTCCATAAAGCTGCCGTCGACTCCCCTGAGACATTGGCGTCAAGACACCTGTGGGGACACACATCCGACTATCAGGTACTGTTAAACTCACTAAAACACTAGCAACACAATAGATGGATAAGGGATTTCCCAGAATTATCCTAGTAAATGTGTCTAAAAACATCTGAATCCATCCCACTGCAATCGCGTTTTTTTTTTGTTTTTTTTCTAGTCGGTCGTAATCAATATCCTCAAACACGAATCTTTCATCCTCACTCAAATTAATGTGGAAATTGTCGTTTTCTCGGTCTGAAAAGCTGTTTTTGTTGGAGGCTCCCAATAAAAACAATGTGAATATTTGAGGAGCCATCAACATGTGACGTCATCGTCTGCGACTTCTGGTAAAGGCAGGGCTTTTCTGTTACCGACCAAAAGTTGCGAACTTTTTCGTGGATGTTCTCTACTAAATCCTTTCAGCAAAAATATGGCAATATCGCGAAATGATCAAGTATGACACATAGAATGGACCTGCTATCCCTGTTTTAATAAGAAAATCTCATTTCAGTAGGCCTTTAAAGTGCCCTCTTTGGGGATTGTAATAGAGATCCATCTGGATTCATTAACTTAATTCCAAACAGTTCTTCACAAAAAAAGAAATATTTAACATCAATATTTATGGAACATGTCCACAAAAAAATCTAGCTGTCAACACTGAATATTGCATTGTTGCATTTCTTTTCACAGTTTCTGAACTTACATTCATATTTTGTTGAAGTATTATTCAATAAATAGATTTATACAGGATTTTGGAATTGTTGCTATTTTTAGAACATTTAAAAAAAATCTCACGTACCCCTTGGCATACCTTCAAGTACCCCCAGGGGTACACGTACCCCCATTTGAGAACCACTGGGTTAGAAAACATCAATGAAGCCGTCGAGTTGGGATGTGGGCAGGGCACATGTGGACCCCAGGTGCCACCGTATCTGTTGTGTCGCTGCCAAACTCCACTACCTTTTTTTTTTGTATGGCCAGTTAACAGCTGCTAGTGTCAGTGAACATGGGAGCGTGGCAGAGGGAGCTGGTTCTACCATCTCCAACTCCTCCTACAGACCTGAAACCTTTAGGGATTTAATGGGGGAGGGGAAGAACGACGGAATATTCCGTCTGAGAAACAGCTGCCTCCCCTCACATGAACACCTACGTTGGTGTATAATGCGTGCACCTCTTTATTTGTAGGGCCTTCCAAATTCCTATCAGCGCATACCTAAAATGGAGCAAGAGCGTCACGTTAACATGCAAGAGACGTAGGTTTAGTAGAAAAGGGGAATAAGAATGAAGTAAGTGCTTTTCATGCTAGCTGCATTATTAAAAGGCCTACTGAAATGAGATTTTCTTATTTAAACGGGGATAGCAGGTCTATTCTATGTGTCATACTTGATCATTTCGCGATATTGCCATATTTTTGCTGAAATTATTTAGTAGAGAACCTCCACGATAAAGTTTGCAACTTTTGGTCGCTAATAGAAAAGACCTGCCTTTACCGGAAGTATGTGGGCGTGACATCACGAGTTGCAGGGCTCCTCACATATTCACATTGTTTTTAATGGTAGCCTCCAGCAGTAAGAGCTATTCGGACCGAGAAAACGACAATTTCCCCATTAATTTTAGCGAGGATGAAAGATTCGTGTTTGAGGATATTTATAGTGAAGGACTAGAAAAAAAAAAATCAAGTTAAAAATCAAGTTAAAAAAAAAGGCGATTGCATTGGGGGCATTCAGATGTTTTTAGACACATTTACTAGGATAATTCTGGAAAATCCCTTATCTTTCTATTGTGTTGTTAGTGTTTTAGTGAGTTTAATAGTACCTGATAGTCGGAGGGGTGTGTCCACGGGTGTCTTGAGGCCAGTGTCTGAGGGAAGTCGACGGCAGCTGTATGGATGTCGCAAGCTCAGCTGATCTCCGGTAAGAGGCGACTTTTAACCACAATTTTCTCCCCGAAAACTGCTGGTTGACATTTGGTCAGGATCCATAGTAAAGCTTCGCCGCCGGGAATTTTAAACAAGGAATCACCGTGTGTTTGTGTGGCTAAAGGCTAAAGCTTCCCAACTCCATCTTTCTACTTTGACTTCTCCATTATTAATTGAACAAATTGCAAAAGATTCAGCAACACAGATGTCCAAAATACTGTGTAATTATGCAGTTGAAGCAGACGACTCTTAGCCGCGAGTGGTGCAGCGCTAATATTTCCTTACGGTCCGTGACGTCACGCGCATGCGTCATCATTCCGCGACGTTTTCAACAATAAACTCCGCGAGAAATTTAAAATTGCAATTTAGTAAACTAAAAAGGCCGTATTGGCATGTGTTGCAATGTTAGTATTTCATCATTGATGTATAAACTATCAGACTGCGTGGTCGGTAGTAGTGGGTTTCAGTAGGCCTTTAAAGCTGAAGGAATGAAGGAACAATAACCAAATTCCCTTACCCAACTATAGCGAAGAACCATCTAAGCCAGGGGTCACCAACGCGGTGCCCGCGGGCACCAGGTAGCCCGTAAGGACCAGATGAGTAGCCTGCTGGCCTGTTCTAAAAACAGCTCAAATAGCAGCACTTACCAGTGATATGCCTCTATTTTGTAAATTGTATTTATTTACTAGCAAGCTGGTCTCACTTTGCGCGACATTTTTAATTCTGAGAGAGACAAAACTCAAATAGAATTTGAAAATCCAAGAAAATATTTTAAAGACTTGGTCTTCATTTGTTTAAATAAATTCATTTATTTTTTTTACTTTGCTTCTTATAACTTTCAGAAAGACAAGTTTAGAGAAAAAAATACAACCTTAAAAATGTTTTTAGGATTTTTAAACACATATACCTTTTTACCTTTTAAATTCCTTCCTCTTCTTTCCTGACAATTTAAATCAATGTTCAAGTAAATGTATTTTTTTTATTGTAAAGAATAATAAATACATTTGTACTTAATTCTTCATTTTAGCTTCTGTTTTTTCGACAAAGAATATTTGTGAAATATTTCTTCAAAATTATGATTAAAATTCCCAAAAATATTCTGGCAAATCTAGAAAAATCTTTGGAATCAAATTTAAATCTTATTTCAAAGTCTTTTGAATTTCTTTTAAAATTTTTGTTCTGGATAATCTAGTAGAAATAATGATTTGTCTTTGTTAGAAATATAGCTTGGTCCAATGTGTCATATATTCTAACAAAGTGCAGATTGGATTTTAACCTATTTAAAACATGTCATCAGAATTCTAAAATTAATCTTAATCAGGAAAAATTACTAATGATGCTCCATCATTTTTTTTTTTTTAATTTTTCAAAAAGATTCGAATTAGCTAGTTTTTCTCTTATTTTTTTCGGTTAAATTTTGAATTTTAAAGAGTCGAAATTGAAGATAAACTATGTTTCAAAATTTAATTTTCATTTTTTTCCTGTTTTCTCCTCTTTTAAACCGTCCAATTAAGTGTTTTTTTCATCATTTATTCTCTACAAAAAACCTTCCGTTAAAGGAAAAAAAATGTACAACGGAATGACAGACAAAAATACCCATTAAAAAAAAAAATATATATATATATATATATATATATATATATATATATATATATATATAGATTTATTTATTAAAGGTAAATTGAGTAAATTGACTATTTCTGGCAATTTATTCAAGTGTGTATCAAACTGGTAGCCCTTTGCATTACCAGTACCCAAGAAGTAACTGTTGGTTTCAAAAAGGTTGGTGACCCCTGATCTAGGGTGATGCACCCTTTGCGACCAACTGACATGGTTTCCAAAAGAGAAGCCTGAGTTTTGTCACACGTGTACTGCTATGATGACACTGGCGGACTCATACTGTGTTAAATCATTTTGATTCCTCTCACCCTGTTGTTACCATGGTCACAGATGGCGAAAGGTGCATGTGTGCTTCCCCGCATCGCACTCAATCTCTTGTATTTATAGAGTTCAGAGCCCAATACTGTGATATTTGTAGGTGCTGTCTGATTTCCAACGAAGATTTTCTTTTGTTGCCAAAGCAACATTATTCTGCCATTTGCGGTCCGGCTGCAAAGAGGAGTGGCTTCACCCTGAAACATCCTCTTCAGCGCAGAGGATGGGAATCGATGCTTCTCTGAAAGTGGTGATTAGATCTGCCTAAACACTCTGGCATATTGGAAAAGACTGGAGTAATTAATGTGTCCTTTAGACCAAGTTGCCCCAAGAGAGCACGGAGTGGGAAAAGTCCAAAACTGACCTTTGTGTTCACTGGCACTGTGTCATGATTTAATCTAAAATAAGTGAAACATGTAAAAGCACCGCACATTTTGAAATAGTTGATACGTAGTGAATGTTTAAAGCCTCCTGTAATGAGATTTTCCTATTCAAACGGGGGTAGCAGGTCCATTCTATGTGTCATACTTGATCATTTCGCCATATTGCCATATTTTTGCTGAAAGGATTTAGTAGAGAACATCGACGAGAAAGTTTGCAACTTTTGGTCGCCAATAAAAAAGCCTTGCTGTTACCGGAAGTAGCAGACGATGTGCGCGTGACGTCACGGGTTGTGGAGCTCCTCACATCCTCACATTGTCTATAATCGTAGCCTCCAGCAGCAAGAGCTATTTGGACCAAGAAAGCGACGATTTCCCCATTAATTTGAGCGAGGATGAAAGATTTGTGGATGAGGATAGTGAGAGTGAAGGACTAGAAGAAAAAAAAAGAAAAAAAAAGATGAGGGCAGTGGGAGCGATTCAGATGTTATTAGACACATTTACTAGGATAATTCTGGAAAATCCCTTATCTGCTTATTGTGTTACTAGTGTTTTAGTGAGATTATAAAGTCATACCTGAAAGTCGGAGGGGTGTGGTGACCACCAATGTCTCTGAGGGAAGCCATGGAGGAGCCAAGAAAGTCGCAGCTGCCTCTTTGACAGCTGCAGGAAGAACGACACAAGCTCCGCTCATGTTTACGGTAAGAGCCGACTTATTACCACAAGTTTCTCACAGAAACCTACCGGTGGACATGTGGTAGAGAAACATGTTTGCTTGACCGCTCTGTTCCATATTAAAGCTTCACAACAAATAAAGAAACACCGACTGTGTTCGTGTTGCTAAAGGCAGCTGCAATACACCGCTTTCCACCAACAGCATTCTTCTTTGTAGTCTCCATTATTGATTGAACAAATTGCAAAAGATTCAGCAACACAGATGTCCAGAATACTGTGTAATTATGCGATTAAATCAGACGACTTTTAGCCGTGAGTGGTGCTGGAATAAAATGTCCCCTACAACCAATAACGTCACAAGCACGCGTCATCATTCCGCGACGTTTTCAATAGGACACTTCGCGGGAAATTTAAAAATTGCAATTTAGTAAACTAAAAAGGCCGTATTGGCATGTGTTGCAATGTTAATATTTCATCATTGATATATAAACTATCAGACTGGGTGGTCGGTAGTAGTGGGTTTCAGTAGGCCTTTAAAGGTCCCCGTCTCTGCATTATTGACTCTTTAGTGATACAGTGGTACCTCAACTTAATAGTGCCCCAACTTAAGAGTGTTTTGAGACAAGAGCTGTCGCTCGGTTAATTGTTGTTTAAAGTTGCAAGAAAAAATTTGAGGTACAAGCATCCCTGCCATTAGCTGGTTGTCACTAGACGATTGGTGCCGGAAGACACGATTTATGACTGTTATGATCATGCCTGTCACCTCACCACCACAATTACCATGGTTTTCTGTTTTGTAATCTTTATTTGAATAACAATGTCTTATAAAATATTAGAAAACAAAACAAACGTTATTGAAGAATACAGTATTTATTTTGAAACAGTACAGGTCCGTACAGTGACCTAAACTGCCTTAAATTGCAAAGAAATCTTTTTTTTGCTACTTTATTTACATAAAATACATCAATTCACAATACTGATCGTCTACAAGTCTACTTTTTGTTACACTGCAAAAAATATATAACAAGTACAGTAAGTGCCTTGTTTAAAAAAATAAAACATTTTCAAAAATACATTAAAATATATCAAACAAACCTTTAAAGGCCTACTGAAACCCACTACTACCGATCACGCAGTCTGATAGTTTATATATCAATGATGAAATATTAACATTGCAACACATGCCAATACGGCCTTTTTAGTTTACTAAATTACAATTTTAAATATCCCGCGAAGTATCCTGTTGAAAACGTTGCGGAATGTACTTGTGACGTTATTGGTTGGAGTGGACATTTCAGCCCAGCACTCACTCACGGCTAAAAGTCGTCTCTTTTCATCGCATAATTACACAGTAATTTGGACATCTGTGTTGCTGAATCTTTTGCAATTTGTTCAATTATTAATGGAGACTATAAAGAACAATGCTGTTGGTGGAAAACGGTGGATTGCAGCTGCCTTTAGCAACCGAAACACAGCCGGTGTTTCTTTGTTTGTTGTGAAGCTTTAACACAGAGCGGTCAAGCGAACATGTTTCTCTACCACATGTCAACCAATTGTGATATTAAGTCGGCTCTTACCGGAAACTTCAGCGGATTATGCGACCTCCTCCTGCAGCTGTCAAAAAGGCAGCTGTGATCTTGGCTCCTCCATTGGCTTCTCTCAGAGACACTGGCGTTTACCGCAGCCCTCCGACTTTCAGGTTTGACTTTATAATCTCACTAAAACACTGTTAACTATTATCCTAGTAAATGTGTCGAATAACATCTGGTTATAATCTCACTAAAACATTATTAACTATTATCCTAGTAAATGTGTCTAACAACATCTGAATCGCTCCCACTGCCGCCGCCTGGAGCGGTCGCCTTTTCTTTCTTTCTTTTTTTCTTTTTGTAGTGCTTCACTCTAACTTTCCTCATCCACAAATCTTTCATCCTTGCTCAAATTAATAGGGAAATCGTTGCTTTCTCGGTCCGAATTGCTCCTGCTGCTGGTGGCTATGATTATAAACAATGTGAGGATGTGAGGAGCTCTACAACCAGTGACGTCACGCGGATAGGTTGATTGGCAACACTAAATTGACTCTAGTGTGTGAATGTGAGTGTGAATGTTGTCTGTCTATCTCTGTTGGCCCTGCGATGAGGTGGCGACTTGTCCAGGGTGTACGCCGCCTTCCGCACGAATGCAGCTGAGATAGGCTCCAGCGTCTCCCCGCAACCCCAAAAGGGACAAGCAGTAGAAAATGGATGGATGGATGGATGATGAGCACTGTATTGTTTATTTCCTTTATAACAGGGGTTGCCAACCTTTACCACTCAAAGAGCCATTTTGACCCGTTTCACAGAATAAAGAAAACAGTGGGAGCCACAAAACTCTTTTGAAATTTAAAATGAAATAACACTGCATACATAATTTTTCTTAACTTTTTGCTATGAATAAACCAGGGGTCTCAGACACACGGCCCGCACCTTAATATGAAAATTTAATGATAGTGGGCCTCGCAAGTTTTTTATGAATGCCGCTTGACAACATCACACTTGCCAACCTTCCCGAATATTCCGAGAGACTACCGAATGTCAGATCAACCATTCTCGCGAATGTTTGCAGCATTCCCCTCGATTGACAATAATAAGGGCATCCTATGAAGGTGCTGCCTTTGACACCCTCCACAACACGTCCAATCAGCTTGCCGGCCCAGTCACATGTAGTACCAGGCTTCTACTGTCACACGCAAACGATTGCAAGGCATACTTGGTCAACAGCCATACAGGTTACACTGAGGGTTGTGATATAAACAACTTTAACACTCTTATTAATATGCACTACACTGTGAACCCACACCAAACAAGAATGACAAACACATTTTGGGAGAACATCGGCACTGTAACACAACATAAACACATAATAACAAATACCCAGAATCCCATGCATCCCACTGTTCCGGGCTAAATTATACACCCCGCTAGCACCAAATGCCCCCACCCCCTCCGTGTGTCGGTTGAGGTGGGTGGGGTTGGAGGGGGCGTGGTTTGGTGCTAATGTAGCCCGAAAGAGTAGGGTTGCATTGAATTCTGGGTATTTGTTCTTTTGTGTTTATGTTGTGTTCTCCCAAAATGTGTTTGTCATTCTTGTTTGGTGTGGGTTCACAGTGTGACACATATTAGTAAGAGTGTTAAAGTTGTTTATATCACAACCCTCAGTGTAACCTGGATGGCTGTTGAGTAAGTATGTGTTGCAGTCGCTTCCGTGTGTTAATAGAGACTGAACGATAAATGATCAGGCGACACGCAGATCGCGGGATGTAAAAGCGGGCGCGACGACATGTTGTAGAGGAGGTTAAAGACATTGCCATTACTGCACACTACAGATGCGCGGATAGGCAATTACATCATCCGCATCCGCATCACCAAAGTCGTCATCCACCTGCCGTCCACCCGAACCTGCTAGCGGGGTGTATAAAATAGTCAGGATGTGTCATGAATACAAAGGATTATGGGTATTTGTTGTGTTGCGTTTATGTTGTGTTACTGTGAGGATGTTCTCCTGAAATGTGTTTGTCAATCTTGTTTGGTGTGGCTTCACAGCGTGGCGCATATTACTAAGAGTGTTAAAATTGTTTATATCACAACCATTAGTGTACTCTGTGTCACCCAGTATGCCTTGCAGTCGTGTGCGTGTTGCCGCGGAAGCCACACACAACATGATGCTGGACTGACAAGCAGAGCGTACATGTTGTAGTAGGCGACAAAGCCAATGGCTTCATAGCACGCCCTACTACTTATTATCTGGGTGACTGCTGGCAGTCATTCAGGAGAATAATAGCGTCTCTTATTGTCTTCTTCGGTTTATGACACGGGTCTTAAATGGCACTTTGAAAGGCAAAGGATACCGATCAAAGAACCATGTATATCAAATATTTCCGGTGGGTTCAACCGCCACCCGCCCGAATCTAATTAAAATCTATTTTTTGTCATGTCAACCGCCCGACCTGCGGTTTATCCGCGGACTCCGCGGATGAGACCGCAAACCGCGCATCTCTACTGCACACCCTCAGTATTGTAGTACAGGTGAAAATTGGAGAATGTCATCCCTTGGTGATTTCTGAGGGAGGCATTAAAATCCGGAAACCTCACAGAATAATCGTTGAGGTCGTCAATTTAGCAGCTGAGCCACATCAGAGTGATCAAAGAGCCGCATGCGGCTCCGGAGGCGCGGGTTGCCGACCCCTGCTTTATAAGATGACCTCTTGGAAGCTGGTACTGTGCTTTGAAGTCTGCCATCGTGACAACCCAACACATATTTTTTTTTTGGTCGATTTCCTGAATTGTAAAAACTTTAAGTTGTTTAAATTTAGAAAAATGCATAGCTTATTTTTTTATTGTAGTTGCTGTTCCCCAAAAGTCTGTGCTAAATACATAAATATTTCATCCAGATGGCAGCGTTGAAGCCTTCCAGCGGGAGTTTCCCTCTGTGACCCAACACTGTGTTTCCAGTCTTGAGCAGGCTTTCTCCTGACCACAGATCTGTGAAACAAATCCTCCAGGGCCTTGTACTGCCTGTTAGCTGCATTTTGAAACAAAGGGAGGGTCAAGTATCCCAAAAAAAGACCTGTGCCAGATTTGATCAGATCGCTCAAGAAGAGCAAGAGTATTGTGGATGATGGTCTTTTATATTTTATTATTAAAATATATTATCTCAACAGAGCAACGTGGTGACTTCTTCTTGGCAGGGAATAGATGCTGTATAGCGTTCTGACCACAGACTTACAGAGTGCTGATTTAATGCCTATGTCTGGCAGTCCCGAGATAAGATGAGAGGAAGTTGAAGTAGCATGAGTGGCCAGTGCATCAGCAGCCAGTGCTTAAAGTCCTCCCTCTTACCTCTATAGTGTATGCAGGGATGAATCACCATCATGCAAAGGAGAGCGGCAACCTACTGCAGGCCCCGACTAGAGTGCAGTTAATTGAGTGCTCCACGACTTCTCCCTGTGTGCTTCCTTGGTTCTAAATAAGGACTGGATGAAAGCTCTATTTTACATCACTTAAAAACATGAGTCAACATTTGCTTTACGGCTATTTTTGGCAAGGATTATTAAAAAGTTGACCTAGCCACTTTTGTTTGTTTGTTAGCAAGAAGAACGTCGCAACAACTTCTTAAAGGGGAACATTATCACTAAACCTATGCAAGCGTCAATATATACCTTGATGTTGCAGAAAAAAGACCATGTATTTTTTTAACCAATTTCCGAACTCTAAATGGGTGAATTTTGGCAAATTAAACGCCTTTCTGTTGATCGGTCTTTTAGTGATGACGTCAGAACGTGACGTCACCGAGGTAACACACCCGCCATTTTCATTTTCACATTACAAACACCGGGTCTCAGCTCTGTTATTTTCCGTTTTTTCGACTCTTTTTTGTAACCTTGGAGACATCATACCTCGTCGGTGTGTTGCCGGAGGGTGTAACAACACTAACAGGGAGGGATTCAAGTTGCACCACTGGCAAGAAATCTGCCGCCAGACCCCCATTGAATTTGCCAGAGTTTCTGCACATTTTACCAGCGATGCTAAGGCAGACATGGCACAGAGATGTATGGATAACTTGCAGATGCATTTGCAACGATTAAGTCAACAAAATCTCAAAGGTGAGTTTTGTTGATGTTGTTGACTTATGTGCTAATAAGACATATTAGGTCACGGCATGACTGCCAGCTAATCGATGCTAACATGCTACGCTAATCGATGCTAACATGCATCTTACGCTAGCTGTATGTACATTTGAAACTAGATACCCACATTTAATGCGAAACAAACACTTACCAATCAATGGATTTAAGTTGCTCCAGTGTCACAAGATGCGAAAGTCCTGATCGTTTGGTCCACACATTTTACCGGTGATGCTAATAAGGCTGCCATGCTATGGGCCACTTCATTAGGTACACCCACGCTATGGCCGAATAGCGTCAATAGCTATTCGCTCAATAGCTTCAATTTCTTCTTCAATTTCGTTTTCGCTATCTGCCTCCATACTCCGACCATCTGTTTCAATACATGCGTAATCTGTTGAATCGCTTAAGCCGCTGAAATCCGAGTCCGAATCCGAGCTAATGTCGCTATATCGAGCTGTGGTAACCGCCATGTTGTTTGTATTGGCAGCACTGTATGACGTCACAGGGAAATGGACAGTCGCATCGCAAATAGCGAAAACAAGAACTTTAAAGCTTTTTTTAGGGATATTCCGGGAGGTGTAAAATTTTGAAAAAAACTTCGAAAAATAAAACAAGCCACTGGGAACTGATTTTTATTTTTTTTAACCCTTTTGAAATTGTGATAATGTTCCCCTTTAACCAGTGTTCCTGAATCTTTGTATAGGGTGGAGAGGCAAAGGTAGAAACTAGTGTTGTCATCTTGTGTCTTTTATCATTCTATCATTTTGTCAAACATATTAAGGACAAGTGTTAGACAATAATCTACTTGTTCATTTACTGTTGATATCTGGTTATTTTATTTTTCAACATGTTCTATCTACACTTTTGTTAAGATGTAATAATCACTTATTCTTCTGTTGTTTGGATACTTTACATTAGTTTTGGATGATATCACAAATTTGGGTTTCAATCCTATACCAAGTAGTTATAGGATCAGACATTCGTCATATTCAAAGTCTTCATGGGTCCAGCGACGTATTTCCTGAGTTTAAAAACATAACATAACATTTGGGGCGGCATGGCGTAGTGCAGGGGTAGGGAACCTATGGCTCGCGAGCCAGGTGTGGCTCTTTTGATGACTGCCTCTGGCTCTCGGATAAATCTGAACTGACAATGCTTAACCCAATAATTGATGAATAATTCCACTTGTAATCAAAGTGTTAAAAATAACGTTCAAAATATAAAACATGCTCATGCATTTCGATCCATCCATCCTTTTTTCTACCACACTTGTTTAAGGAGTTGCATTAAGGGTAAGAAGTGATTTATTTATTATTGGTTAGTTTAGGGCTTGCCCCCCTGGGGGTTCTTCAGACCAACTTGAGAGCCTGTTTCAGGGTTACAATATTTTTAATTTTTCAATAAGTCTCTCAGTTGCTTTCCAGCAATTGTCTTTTTCTCTTTCGTTCTTGCTCACGCTCTGGCTCCAGCCCCAACCCCGTATCTCCTCCTGGCTGCTTCTTCTATACAGAGCGACAGGTGATTAGATAACAAGGCCCAGGTGGGCAATCTACACACCGGTCGCTGATTTCGAGGCCGGTCCTGGCAACACACCGCTTCGCTGCAGGCCCGCAGGCCACGCCCCCTCCACAGTTAGCTTAAGAATACCAATGTTATTGCAAAGAATAAGAGACCTATTATACTCTAGAAATGTTGGTCTTACTTAAAAATGCATGCGTTTAGTTGTGTTCAGTGTTGAAAAAAAAAATTATATGGCTCTTAAGGAAATACATTTTAAAATATTTGGATTCTTGGCTCTCTCAGCCAAAAAGGTTCCCGACCCCTGGCGTAGTGGGTAGAGCAGCCGTGCCAGAAACCTGAGGGTTGCAAGTTCGCTTCCCAACTATTGACACCCAAAATCGCTGCCGTTGTGTCCTTGGGCAGGACACTTCACCCTTGCCCCCGGTGCCGCTCACACTGGTGAATGAATGATGAATGAATGATTGGCGGTGGTCGGAAGGGCCGTAGGCGCAAACTGGCAGCAGTGTTAATTTTGACAGCAAAATTTGATGTATTTTTAGTCATAGTCTTTTGACTAAAACGTAATTTAGTTTTAGTCATAATTTAGTTATTTAAATTGTTTTAGTTTTAGTCTAGTTTTAGTCGATGAAATATCACAAGATTATAGTCGACGAAAACTACAGTAGATTTAGTCGACTAAAGGGTAATATGGAAACGTTCCCTTCAATTTCTGAAAGTCAAAGCAAAACAGCGGAAAAATCACTGATACAAGTCGTATTTTGATGAAAATCATGTCTCAAATTTAGTATTTCACGAGTAAGCCGTATAATAAACGGGATGACGTCGAGTGAGTTGTATGTTGTGGAAAATGCTTACCTGTGTGTGGATTTCGGGGTGATTTGACTGTAAATGTCGCTTCAAGTTTGTTGTGTTTTTCCCCGTAATCCTCGCGCTGCATTTCTTACACTGCGTCTTGTTATCTTTGACGTCAAATATAACATTTCCCCATATGTCCTCTCTCCTCTCCGTTGACATGTTGTCTTCTGCAGCGCATTCCCGGGTCAGTCTCAAAGGCAAACTACGTTTACGTAACTTCCTTACCACGTCGCTCTGATTGGTTCTTTTCCCAACTCCTCCCGCCTCTTCCTAACGAAATGAGTTCCGATTGGATCTGGTCTCTGGCAGACATTTTGGTCTTGTTTTTATTCAGTGACGAATATGTCAATACACCTCGTCATCGTCTTAGTCCACGTAAATTATTTTTTATTTAGTTATTGTCTCGTTTTAGTCAGAAAAAAAAGGGCGTTGACGATAACTATGACGAAAGTTTTTCGTCAACAAAATTAACACCGACTGGCAGCCACGCTTCCGTCAGTCTACCCCAGGGCAGCTGTGGCTACATATGTAGCTTACCACCTCTAGGTGTGAATGAATGATGGGTTCCCACTTCTCTGTGAGCGCTTTCAGTATCTAACAATAGAAAAGCACGATATAAATCTAATCCATTATTAACAAAGGTTTTGTGGTGCTAAAAAACATCGATGTAATCATAGTAGTATCGACTAGGTATGCTATTGTACTTGGTATCATTCATACTTGCCAACTCTCCCGAATTTTCGTGAGACTCCCGAATTTTAGTGCCTCTCCCGAAACCTCCCGGGACAACCATTCTGCCGAATTTCTCAGGATTTCCAGCCGGACAACCTTCCAGGTCCATGCGGACCTGAGTGAGGACAGCCTGTCGTCACGTCCGCTTTTCCTCCATACAAACAGCGTGTCGGCTCAGTCACGTTATAACATCTACGGCTTTTGGAGAGTGCACAACTGCACACACAACAAGAAGGAGGCGAAGGTGAAGAACGAAGAAGAGACAGTCATGGCGACGACGAGTAAAAAGAAGTACACGTGCAAGTTCCAAAATGATTGGAAACAAGAATTTCAGTTCACCCAGGACAGGGGAAGGGGAATGCTGCCTGCAAATTTTGTAGATTAGACTTCCCCATTGAACACGGTGGCCGAATGGATATAGTCACTCATGAACGGTCAGAGAAGCACAAAACGGCGGCAACACAGCACCGGTCACAGCCCAGTATTATGGGCCACCTTGCTAAATGGAGACCCGAGGGGGGTAACATATGCCGAGACAAACATGGCTATGCTGATAGCCATCTTTGTACAAACAAAAGTGCCTGATGAAGGCACTTTTTTTGCGTGCCACACAGCAATGCATCATCAGAGAGGGTGTTCAGCATGGTTAGAAAGACAGTGAAAGAGAATAAAACGAGGGTGGACAATTCCAACCTAAAGTCACTCCTTTCCTGCAAATTAAATTTCACAGATGCTGCCCATACCTATGCTCCTTCGGGGGCTGTGCTACTAGCTGCAAAGCATTGCACTTTCAAATACAACAATGAGTAGAGGAGTGTTATGTGTGTGTATATGCGTAAATAAATGACCACTGAAACTGAAGTATTTATTTTATATATATAAAGAAATTCTTGAATTTCGGGCTTCACGGTGGAAGAGGGGTTAGTGCGTCTGCCTCACAATACGAAGTTCCTGCAGTCCTGGGTTCAAATCCAGGCTCGGGATCTTTCCGTGTGGAGTTTGCATGTTCTCCCCGTGAATGCGTGGGTTCCCTCCTGGTACTCCGGCTTCCTTCCACCTCCAAAAAACATGCACCTGGGGATAGGTTGATTGGCAACACTAAAATTGGCCCTAGTGTGTGAATGTGAGTGTGAATGTTGTCTGTCTATCTGTGTTGGCCCTGTGATAAGGTGGCGACTTGTCCAGGGTGTACCCCGCCTTCCGCCCGATTGTAGCTGAGATAGGCGCCAGCGTCCCCCGCGACCCCTAAAAAAGGGAATAAGCGGTAGGAAATGGATGGATGGATACTTGAATTTCAGTGAATTCTAGCTATAGATATACCCCTCCCCCCTTAGCCCTGGCCCCGCCCACCTCAAACACCTCCCCCCCAACCTCCATAATATAATATTACATCATTTTTTAATTGGCATATTCTGCGATATTTTCTTTAAAAAGACTAAACAAATTTAAAAAAAAAATACTTTTTTCAGTTGTTGCTACTACAATATATTTTTTAAGTTTCTAAAGACTTCTTCAATCCTTTTAGTAAGTTATTCTTATTTTAAAAAACCTAGCAACAAATTAGCATTTTTTTCTCGTGTTACTGGAGACGGTACTGGCGTTTAGAGACTCTTCACTTCTGTTGTTTCATGTCTACGACAAAGAGTGAGAGCTGCAGCAAGCTTCACTGAAGTCACACTTGCTTCGCAATGCTGCTCCTGCATTTATCTCTTTTAATATTTGCACAGTGC
This sequence comes from Nerophis ophidion, assembly GCF_033978795.1. Lineage (NCBI taxonomy): Eukaryota > Metazoa > Chordata > Actinopteri > Syngnathiformes > Syngnathidae > Nerophis > Nerophis ophidion. The sequence continues at coordinate 61,106,423 of NC_084617.1, read as the reverse complement.
ACATTTTGTAGAGCACTGTCTGTGGGTATATCTCAGATATATTAGAACAGTGGTTCTTAACTATAGGGGCCCAATGTTGGGCCGCGAGGTCACCCTAGAGCAGTGGTTTTCAAATGGGGTACGCGTACCCCTGGGGGTACTTAAAGGTATGCCAAGGGGTACGTGAGATTTTTTGAAAATATTCTAAAAATAGCAACAATTCAAAAATCCTTTATAAATATATTTATTGAATAATACTTCAACAAAATATGAATGTAAGTTCATAAACTGTGAAAAGAAATGCAACAATGCAATATTCAGTGTTGACAGCTAGATTTTTTGTGGACATGTTCCATAAATATTGATGTTCAAGATTTCTTTTTTTGTGAAGAAATGTTTAGAATTAAGTCCATGAATGCAGATGGATCTCTATTACAATCCCCAAAGAGGGCACTTTAAGTTGCAAATTACTTCTATGTGTAGAAATATTTATTTATAATTGAATCTCTTGTTTATTTTTCAACAAGTTTTTAGTTATTTTTATATATTCTTTTCCAAATAGTTCAAGAAAGACCACTACAAATGAGCAATATTTTGCACTGTTATACAATTTAAAAAATCAGAAACTGATGACATAGTGCTGTATTTTACTTCTTTATCTCTTTTTTTCTCCCAAAAATGCTTTGCTCTGATTAGGGGGAACTTGAATTAAAAACATGTTCACAGGGGGTAAATCACTGAAAAAAAGGTTGAGAACCACTGCCTTACAAGACCAGGAGGAAAAGAAGACAGCTACAGTGTCTATGTACTGTTGGTAATAGATCACCAGTATTGGATGCATAAGGAAATGCAGGCTGTGAATGTGAAGGCATGGAGTAAAATAACTCCATTATTGCAAAAAGGGAACATAAAACCCTAAGAGTGTTTGTTTTAGTTTTATGGCTCTATTTTTGTTTTATTTATTCCAAATTAAATTGCTCTGTTCATCACGCCAGTAGCAATTAGGGGCTGGTGTGTTAGAGCCAAATACACTTTCTGTCTGTCAAATTGATGACGTCACTAAAGGCGTTGGCTCCAAGGCCAAGTGCCTGGCTAATTAAGGAGGAGTCAGGATTTTGCTCAGGTGTTGCTGAGTAGAGGCGCAACAGTTTTTGACTGTGCCAGGCTAGTGTTTGTTTGCTCCCGTGTATTTTCTGTTTTTGTACAAAGTGTATTATATAATTGTGACTTTATGATATTCAATGTTTTTGTTAAACATGGACACAATTTTGGACATCAATTATTAGCTGGCTGCACACGTCTGAACCAGCTTCATTTATATTCGGCAACCAGTAGCAGTAATAGTATAGGACTTTACCGCTACAGGGGGTAAATCACTGAAAAAAAGGTTGAGAACCTCTGGACCAGCCCAAATGATGAAAATGATAGGACCTAAAATTAAACATTGAGGAACCCTCCTAGTATTACTAAAGAAGTTACAACTGACAGCATCTGAAGTAAACAAGCTACAGCAACACCTTAGTTGCATAAATCATATTACAAAAAAAGTAGAGGAGTTAAATGGGTGCCTTGAGGAACGCCTCACAAGTTCTATATTTGCTCGCAAGGTAAAATGTAAATGCAAGAATCTGCCAAAATGTTTACAGTTGTATGAATTCCTTTATAAAACAAGGAGCAAAAATGTTCGTCTTTCAAGTTTTGAACTGAACTCGGGGTCGGTATTGTGTCATTCGTGGGCCAGATTTGGCCCCCAGGCCGCCAGTTGAATAGTCCTGGTTTACTCCTATTGTCCAAACCCATTCATGTTCGGTTGAATGAAGACTCCACAGGCGTGAATGTGAGTGTGAATGGTTGTTTGTTTGTGTTCCTGCAGCCCTGGGTTCAAATCCAGGCTCGGGATCTTTCTGTGTGGAGTTTGCATGTTCTCCCCGTGAATGCGTGGGTTCCCTCCGGATACTCCGGCTTCCTCCCACTTCCAAAGACATGCACCTGGGGATAGGTTGATTGGCAACACTAAATTGGCCCTAGTGTGTGAATGTGAGTGTGAATGTTGTTTGTTGGCCCTGCGATGAGGTGGCGACTTGTCCAGGGTGTACCCTGCCGTCCGCCTGATTGTAGCTGAGATAGGCGCCAGCGACCCCGAAAGGGAATAAGCGGTAGAAAATGGATGGATGGACTTACTGTACCTTGCCTCTCGCAGCTGGGAAAGGCTCCAGCTTACTGTTGACCCTAGGTATGCTACAAATGGCCTTGGCAGAGGATTTTTGCTCTAGTGCCATTCTAATTTAGTATATGTTGTCGATTTAAGAATGAAACTAAGCCTGAGTGTACGCCTCTGCATGTGTCTTGGACAGGGCAAAAGGCACAGCAGTAAAGCAGCAGGTCAGCTTGTTGGATACTGGATGGTCTTTCCTGTTTGTCCTCCAGCAATGCGGGGACTTGGAGCCATGCCCACGCAGGCAAATTTGGTTGCGCCAGTACAACACTTGTCCATTTCGGCCATGTGGCGTCGTCACAGATGGTTTTCACAGATGGTGCCCGCCAACACTACTGTCTGAGCTCAACATATTTTGTTGGTGCAACACATCTAAAAGACCAGTTTCTTTACTGCGTCCCACGCTGAGGATTGTTCTCGCTCCGCACCCGCTGTGGATGTTTGATGAAGATGTGAGAGTCAGAAAGTATACAAAAATGCCTTTTAGCGAGGGGGCGTACGCAGGGTGAACAGCACTGGGGGTTGAAGTTGTAAATAATTAAGAAATGCTGAGTGATGTTTTCCTCCTGCAGTGAAAGACTGCGTGGTGCAGTGCACCTTAGTCCATGTTCACTGTGCTACATGCATATGGGGATGACTACAGTTGTGCCACAAAGCGAATAGTTGTTTTTATTGTATTTGAACTTATCAGCAGTACTGAATGTTGTAAATCCTCATGAACCAATCTGACAAACTTGGTGATGTAATATTTAGTAGAGAAGATGATTTATTCAATCAATCCTATTTCCGACACCTACTGTAAATAAAATATTAATTTGCTTTTCATCCAAAGCATGTTAAAGCATACTGTTTAAAACAAGCATCCCCACAAACACACAGTCAGTTGCAGAAATGTGTCAAATAGTTTTTGCTCTTATGTAATACTTCAGAAACATCAGTGCTGAGCTATATTTAGAATTCCTTTTCCTTATTTTAGGATGTTGACCTGTTTTGTTTTAACCAACTTTTAATAAATTCAATCCGGAACAGATGTGAGGCTTGTGTGGCATTGTAATGCCGGATTGGTTCTTCCAGGGATGAGTCGAAGCGATGAACACAACAAGGTATGTTATAAATGGATTTATTAAATAATAAAAAGGAACAAAAACACTGGTGTAAAGAGAAAGCAAACAAAAGACGCTAGCGTGAAAAGTAGGATAAAACACTAGAAAACTAAAACTTGGCACGAGAGCACAAACGAGAAAACAAATCATCAGTATGAAAACTGGAATAATCAAGTGGCATGGCGTGAGAGCTAGCGAGAAAATACATATAGTAGAAGAATAAGAGTCGTCACGGTTGCACGTAGGCAAATTAGGATCCGAGAATGAATAACGAAAAGGGGCGAGTTTAAATAAGGGAGGTGATTAGAAGAAAACAGGTGTGCGTAGATAACAAGGGGCTACCATGGTGACAGACTAAACAGGAAATAAAGACGTTAAACAACAGGGTGATACTAAAATGGAACAGTAAACCAGAATATGTACAGATCCGAGCAGCGGATCGCAACAACAGAAACACAATAGATATATATTTTTTAAAAAAGGTACCAGGATAATATTTTTCTTTTTTTTAACAATTTGTGAATTTCTCATGACATTGTCATCCCTGACCTATGACTCAGAGTACTATCAATAGTAAGTCGTCATAGCTATTAATTAGACCTCTAGAGAGACTGTCTGAAAATGATTAATTGCCGGGAAATAATATCCAGTAAATCCAGTTGCGGGCCATGCGTTTCCTACCTAGTCCTTCATTGATGTCCGACTTGAATGATTACTTCTCAAAATACCATAGTTTATGTCACCACATAACTATTGCTGGAGAAATACTATAAAGAAACACATTTACTTTCTATTGAACCACATCAACAGTGTACCAAAAGGGTCATTTTCTGATGCATTTAAAAACCAAAAAACCCACAACAGCAATTAAAACCCATCTTAGAATAGAATAGAATATAATAGAATATAAATTACTTTATTGATCCCTGGGGGAAATTCTGCACCACAGTTTGCTCACAATAGACGATAATGATAATAAATAATATACAACATATATTATATATATAATATATGAATAGTATAAATATATTCTACATATATTCTACATTTAAGTGCAGTCAAGGAACATATGCATTATACAGTCTGATGGCTGTCGGTATGAAGGACCTCCTGTGTCGTTCCGTGTTGCATTTAGGGAAACTGAGCCTTCCACTGAACGTGCTAATTCTCTCCGCAAGGTCCGAGTGTAGTGGGTGGGAGGTGTTGTCCATAATGGCTAGGAGTTTTGCTAGACTTCTCCTCTCTGACACCACCGCCAGAGAGTCCAGTTCCACTCCCACCACGTTACTGGCCTTCTCTACCAACTTGCCCAGTCTGTTTGTGTCCCTCACTCTTAGCCCGCTGTTATTTGGTACTGTCAAAATAAAAAATGCAAATAACATGTTAAATGTGAAAAAAAATAAAGAAATAAAATATTTGAACTCACAATTTGTAGAACCCATTCGATGCCGTATAAGCCAGTGGTGCCGCTCGTTGTGTGGCGGTCATTTCCCCATTGCATCGCCAGGACAGCTGAGTTAGCTTCCGGTGTTGGCCGACATCGTCTCACAAGATGTGGTTTCTCTTTAAATATCCTTATTAAAAAGGGCATTGCATATACCGTATTTCCTTGAATTGCCGCCGGGCCGGGGCGCTAATTAATTTAAAACCTCTTCTCATTCCTGCGCTTACCAAAGGCATGTGGTAAACGTAAGCATGCGCAGATTATTTTAAAACCAATTCTCACTCCTGCCCTTACTAAAGGCATGCAGTAAAAATTTGAGTGTGATGTAAGTATACATCATGAAAAGCACATTTAATAAAAAAAAAAAAACGTTATTATGGTCTTACCTTTACTTATAAATATAGTCCATGCCAGCTCCTTTGGATCAAAAGCATCGATAACTTGTTTATAGAAGTCTTCCTTATCTTTCTTCAGTTTTAAAAGTCTCTCTGTCTCGATAGAGATCTTCCTTTATTACCTCCTCCAGCACATATCATGTCACTCATTTCACTTCTTCTGCAGCCGAGTAGTCGCAAGAAGGATCACTAGCACCCTCTACCACCAGGAGGCGGGAGTCATTTAATGACTCATATTTGACAGACACAGCTACGGTATTGTGACGGTCTCAAGCCGTCTTCTTGCGGGTTCCCAGGACCACCAAGGAAGGACATGGCTTGAGCAGTTGGACATTGTTTATTTTTCAATAAAACCTCAGTCTAGGTCGCTCTTCCGCTCCGCCTCTCCGCTCGCTCGCCGTCTCCTCGCCGCCATCTTGGGCCGGGCTCCAGCATGCCCTGCCTGTCTGTCGGACCGTCGGCTCCACAGGTATATTAATAAAACATAGCTGCTTACTGTTCTTTTTAGCATACCGGTATTCAATAGCTTGGACCTTAAATCCCACTGAATAGCTCTTAATCTTCTTTTTTTTATGTGATTTCAAATTACCGGTATTGAAATCAGCCTCCTCCATTTTAAAAATGATGACAGGGGAAGTGTCACTCGTGACGTCACGAGTTTGACCCGGCAGTAATACTAAGCATGCGCTAATTATTTTGTGAAGCGAGTTTGACCCGGCAGTAATTAAAGGCAGGCGCATACTATATGCCCGGCGGCAATTCAAGGAAATACGGTATGTGTGTTGTCTAATCAGATGAGGCTCATTGACTCTCATTGACTGAGTTCTTAAAGTTTACTCCTCAATCAAATCCAGTTGGCATGTCATGGCCACTTTCAACAACCTAAACGGGGGCTACTGGCATGCTCTTCACTACTGTGGCATGCTGGGTAATAGTGTTCTTATGTTACCTAGCTCATAACATCACAATATATGTCTGCCTTAGGCCAGCTAGAAGGCCTTACTGACAACAACTTGTGATCTGATTGGCTATCGCAATTATCTATCAACTGTATGTGTCCGTTCACTTACAGTGCACAGACGCCCGCATTGTTGATTCTGAAGGCTTCGGGCAGATTTCAATTGTGCACATTGAATAGAAGAAAATAAACATATTCAAGCACAACACGACAATCATTCATGAGTGTCTTAAGGACAATATTTAATATTATTAAAAAGTGGTTAATACAGGGGTCACCAACCTTTTTGAAACCAAGAGCTACTTCTTGGGTACTGATTAATGCGAAGGGCTACCAGTTTGATACACACTTAAAACAATTGCCAGAAATAGCCAATTTGCTCAATTTACCTTTAATAAATAAATCTATATATATAAAAAAAATGGGTATTTCTGTCTGTCATTCCGTCGTACATTTTTTTTCCTTTTACGGAAGGTTTTTTGTAGAGAATAAATGATGAAAAAAAAAAACACTTAATTGAACGGTTTAAAAGAGGACAAAAAACATGCAAAAAATGAACATTTATTTTTGAAATAATTCAAAATTCAACCGAAAAAAAATGGAGAGAAAAACTAGCTAATTCGAATCTTTTGGAAAAAATTAGAAAAATAATTTATGGAACATCATTAGTAATTTTTCTTGCTTAAGATTAATTTTAGAATTTTGATTACATGTTTTAAATAGGTTAAAATCCACTTTGAAATAAGATTTAAATTTGATTCTAAAGATTTTCAAAATTTGCCAGAATATTTTTTTTTAATTTTAATCATAATAAGTTTGAAGAAATATTTCACAAATATTCTTCATCGAAAAAACAGAAGCTAAAATGAAGTATTAAATTAAAATGTATTTATTATTCTTTATGATAATTTTTTTTTTTTTTAACACTTTAACATTGATTCAAATTGTCAGGAAAGAAGAGGAAGGAATGTAAAATTAGTGAAGTGACGTGAATTATATTTATATAGCGCTTTTCTCAAGTGACTCAAAGCGCTTCACATAGTGAAACCCAATATCTATGTTACATTTAAACCAGTGTGGGGGGCACTGGGAGCAGGTGGGTAAAGTGTCTTGCTCAAGAACACAACGGCAGTGACTAGGATAGCGGAAGCGGGAATCAAACCTGCAACCCTCAAGTTGCTGGCACGGCCACTCTACCAACCGAGCTATACGTAAAAAGGTATATGTGTTTAAAAATCCTAAAATCATTTTTAAGGTTGTATTTTTCCTCTTAAATTGTCTTTCTGAAAGTTATAAGAAGCAAAGTAAAAAAATTCATGAATTTATTTAAACAAGTGGAGACCAAGTCTTTAAAATATTTTCTTGGATTTTCAAATTCTATTTGAGTTTTGTCTCTCTTAGAATTAAAAATGTCCAGCAAAGCGAGACCAGCTTGCTAGTAAATAATTACAATTAAAAAAATAGAGGCAGCTCACTGGTAAGTGCTGCTATTTGAGCTAATTTTAGAACAGGCCAGCGGGCGACTCATATGGTCCTTACGGGCTACCTGGTACCCGCGGGTACCGCGTTGGTGACCCCTGGGTTAACAGATTACATGCAGTATGTTATTTGAGCCGCCATCATTTTGGTCACAAAAACCGTGATATGTAATTTTCATATCATTAGAGCCCTAACTGTAATAAATAATAAATGATCAGCGAGCATGTGCTGCTATTCTCGCCTCAGCTAAATAAGTACTACCAGTGTATACATTAATTTAGACAGAATAGATGAATACATTGTGAATAGTTGCATGTTGCAGCAAAGCTATTAAAATTGAGATAGGAAATAACCCGCCGTGCTTAAACATTTATGATCTCTCGCTACTTGAAAAAACATGTGTATTACCATTATCACCCCATGAGCTGTATTGATATTCTGCATCGACATGACCATAAGTCAGGCATCTACTTAGCATTATCCCTCCGGAAAATGGTTTTGCAAAAAGTGCTGATGTGAACTTGCAGGGACTCTTTGTGGATGGTTGGAGGGAAAGCTGTAAAAAGTCTTTATACGCCAGTTCTAGCCCAGGGCAACAAAATAAAGATGGTGTGGCCTGATGAAAGATAAAGCAAACCAAAGCGATGTTGCGGAATTTATACATCGATCTTTGATTCTCATTAACCCATTTCAGAAATGTCCTCCTTTGAGTATCGCCAGGGAATTCTTGTCCTGGAATATGAATAAATTGATTCAGTGTCATTTTATTCGATATACTGCAAATAGGACAGGAGGGAATTTTAAAGACTGACATGGTTATCGTTCCAATTTGTAAAGTGTGTTAAATTGTAAATATAGCTGACCACTAACCTTTACTTTGGGATTGTTTCACACAGCCCAGTTTCTTTGCATGACATTGAAAATGACGTAATTTGTATGCTATTGTTTTTAAACCTTTTTTTGAGCCAAAGTTCATTTTTTCATTGAAAAAATCATGAAGCACACCGCCAGCAGAGAATGTTAAGGATATAACTCAATAGCCTATATTGCCAATGTAAAGTCCTACTAACCAAATGACTGACACAATTGTTCATTTTAATTTAACCATAACAGTCCGTGCATAACTAATTCTCTTGTCTCAGTGTACGCTGATAAAACAATCAGCTACCTGCTGCCCCCTACTGATTGTCAGAGTTAGTTTGTGACGAACCCCAAGATGCAGAGAAGGAGGCAGGCATAGAGTAAGGAAACATGGTTTAATAAAAATAATAGAACAAGAACAAACAAAAGAGTACTAACACAAAGCGCCTCCTCCTCTCTGGTCAAGAACCTCTACAGAATGTCCTCTGTGGTCAACAAAAGCACCTTGAGGATTCTAGCGGGAACTCTCATTCAACCCTTCTTCAATTACGCTTGCACCTCCTGGTACCCCAGCACCTCCAAAACCCTCAAATCTAGACTCCAAACATCCCAGAATAAGCTAATCCGGTTACTTTTAGACCTCCACCCCAGATCACACCTCAATCCAACCCACTTCTCCAAAGTGGGCTGGCTCAGGGTGGAGGACAGAGTAAAACAACTTGCACTGAGCCTAGTCTATAAAATCCGCTACACCTCCTTGATACCGAAGTACATGTGAAATTACTTCCTTAACGTAAATGACCGCCATAACCTCAACACCAGGGGGAGCTCCACAAACCACGTTAAACCCAGATTTTGATCTAACAAAGGTCTTAACTCATTCTCTTTCTATGCCACATCAATGTGGAATGCACTCCCAACAGGTATAAAAGTAATTGCATCTCTATATTCCTTCAAAACCGCTCTAAAACATCACCTCCAGGCAACTTCAACCCTTTACTAATACCCTCCTCCATTCACATCCCATCTCCCCGGATTATAAACAACTCAAATGTACTTCTAATGTATATACTTGTTCTTATGCTATCTGAACTCACTATGTTCTCTGCTGGCTGTACATATCCTACTAAATAAGACCTACACTGTTTCAATGTCCACATTTCTCTGTTGATGCAATTGTTGATGACTGAAGTTCTGATATCAACCAAAGCTCCTCATCCCACCCCCCCGGATTGTAAATAATGTAAATAATTCAATGTACATACTATGATGATTAACTTGTGTGATGACTGTATTATGTTGATAGTATATATTTGTACCATGAATTGATTAACGTGGACCCTGACTTAAACAAGTTGAAAAACTTATTTGGGTGTTACCATTTAGTGGTCAATTGTACGGAATATGTACGTAATGTGCAATCTACTAATAAAAGTATCAATCAATCAATCAATCAATCAAAGCGCCCACGAGGCGAATAACAAACTAAGGGAGTTCGCATGGGAGCTAGAAAACAAAAAGCAACTTAGCATGGAAGCTAGCAAAAACAAAAGAGCCTAGCGTGGAAGCTAGCGGGTAGCGAGCAGGAAAACAGAAGTCGTACTTGTAATATGAAACCAAACTAGAAGCAGGGAACAAAAAACATCCATCCATTTTCTACAGCTTATTCCCTTTTTGGGCTCACGGGGGGCGCTGGCGCCTATCTCAGCTACAATCGGGCGGAAGGCGGTGTACACCCTGGACAAGTCGCCACCTCATCGCAGGGCCAACACAGATAGACAGACAACATTCACACTCACATTCACACACTAGGGCCAATTTAGTGTTGCCAATCAACCTATCCCCAGGTGCATGTCTTTGGAAGTGGGAGGAAGCCGGAGTACCCGGAGGGAACCCACACATTCACGGGGAGAACATGCTAACTCCACACAGAAAGATCCCGAGCCTGGATTTGAACCCAGGACTGCAGGAACTTCGTATTGTGAGGCAGACGCACTAACCCCTCTGCCACCGTGAAGCCCGGAACAAAAAAAAAGTAAGATACAAATATCTAACGAATATAGCTTACCGCTACGCTGCAAAAACACGACACGACACGACAGGAGCGACAATACATGACATGTAGCAATGACAAGAACGACAGTACATGACATGTAGCAACGACAAGCGCGACATTGACAATCCAATAATCCAGCACTCGACTGGAGGACAAAACAGGTTCAAATAGGAGAGGGCTGATTGACACCAGGTGTGGCCAGGTGCCAATCAGCCGCAGCTTAGGGGACAAAACAGAAAACAGACAAAATAAGAGCGCTGACAGGAACTAAAAACAGGAAATACTAAACCACACAGAGGAAAAACTAAAACACAAACCAACTGTCTTTGGCAAGCCTGACACTGATATTAGTAGTAGTATTACGTGGTTACTCTGCCGATCTCTAGATAGCAAATACATGTACACTCAACAATGGTACATTATTTGCAGATTATGATTACCGGTTTGCGAAAAATATTTTTTTAGACCATGGAGGTGAAATTGCACAGTTTCCCACGGCACACAGCGGTTGAAAAACACTGCCTTAGACAATGTAGAAATCGGTTTAGATCAACAGGATGTTAAATTAATATGAAATAATTGAAGGTTTTTTTTTACTTTACAGCAAATTTTATACAAAAATCTTGACAGCTGATTTCTAAATGGTTTTGCAACCATGCTCACAACTCAACCTTGTGTGTTCAAATATCTAAATTAGAGTCATGACAGGCTTGGACTTGTACTTACTGTATGTTCCATGTGTTTTGTATGATTTCCTTTCCATTGCTCTTATTCCTCAGTTCTACTTTCTGTTTGTCTCGGGCGGTATAGCTCGGTTGGTAGAGTGGCCGTGCCAGCATCCTGACGGTTACGGGTTCGATCCCCGCTTCCGCCATCGTAGTCAATGCTGTTGTGTCCTTTGTTCAAGACACTTTACCCACCTGCTCCCCCTGTCACCCACACTGGTTTAAATGTAACTTAGATCTTGGGTTTCTCTATGTAAAAGCGCTTTGAGTCACTCGAGGAATAAGCGCTATATAAATATTATTCACCTCACTTCTCCTTTTTTCACCAGTTCTCCATTCTGAATGCCGGCTTCCTCACCTGTCCCTGATTGGCAATCGCCACACACCTGTTCCTGGTTGCCAATCAGGATTGTGTATATAGATCATTGTTTTGCTGTGTTTGCTTTGTACCTCCACGCAGCATAGCTTTCCATAATGCTTGCTGTGTCTTGTTTAACTTTGTTTGCACTTCACTGCTGATCTAAATTTTGTCATCGAGTACTTTTTACCTGCGCTTCACCGGCCGTCTCCGGGTTCCGGGTAAGACCAATACAACCGTGACATGTTCCAAGCCCTGCTACATCTGGAATGTAGAACATCTTCTTATTTGAATACCACTATTCTTTGCTAAATGCCTTAAATACATTATTGTACCATAGTACTGATATCCATCCATCCCATCCGTTTTCTACCGCTTATTCCCTTTTGGGGTTGCGGGGGGCGCTGGCGCCTATCTCAGCTACAATCGGGCGGAAGGCGGGGTACACCCTGGACAAGTCGCCACCTCATCGCAGGGCCAACACAGATAGACAGACAACATTCACACTCACATTCACACACTAGGGCCCATTTAGTGTTGCCAATCAACCTATCCCCAGGTGCATGTCTTTGGAAGTGGGAGGAAGCCGGAGTACCCGGAGGGAACCCACGCATTCACGGGGAGAACATGCAAACTCCACACAGAAAGATCCCGAGCCTGGATTTGAACCCAGGACTGCAGGAACTTCGTATTGTGAGGCAGACGCACTAACCCCTCTTCCACCGTGAAGCCCCATAGTACTGATAATTGTATCATAATACCGATTATTGGCTGTCATTTAATAATACAACCAATATTTTTAATTAAAGTATTGGTAAAAAACACACAAAAAAAACATCTGTCCTGTTAGGCTCTTAGATCTATAACAGGGGTGTCAAACTTACGGCCCGCGGGCCGGATGAGGGCAGCAAACAGGTTTTATCCGGCCCACGGGATGAGTTTGCTAAGTATACAAATTAACCTGAAATTTTTGAATGAAAGAAACATCTCTTCTACATGTGTCTACTGGATGTTGCAATAACAATTCTTTGTATCTCTGTAGATGATGTTACTTATGTACAAAACATACCACATGAAGTTAGTACATCAATTGAGGAAAATCATCAAACTACATACATAGCATACTGTAATTGGATTTTGATATTTTTTTATCTTGATTGATTGAAAATGAACAACGAGTTGCTGATGAACATTATCACATTTATTCAGAAAATATGAATAACGACAAATAAAGTTAGAAGACCAATAACCGCAACATGTACAGTGGGGCAAAAAAGTATTTAGTCAGCCACCGATTGTGCAAGTTCTCTCACTTAAAATGATGACAGAGGTCTGTAGTTTTCATCTTAGGTACACTTCAACTGTGAGAGACAGAATGTGAAAAAAAAATCCAGGAATTCACATTGTAGGAATTTTACAGAATTTATTTGTAAATTATGGTGGAAAATAAGTATTTGGTCAACCATTCAAAGCTCTCACTGGTGGAAGGAGGTTTTGGCTCAAAATCTCACGATACATGGCCCCATTCATTCTTTCCTTAACACGGATCAATCGTCCTGTCCCCTTAGCAGAAAAACAGCCCAAAAGCATGAAGTTTCCACCCCCATGCTTCACAGTAGTTATGGTGTTCTTGGGCTGCAACTCAGTATTCTTCTTCCTCCAAACACGACGAGTTGAGTTTATTTCAAAATGGATACATGGATGATACGGCAGAGGATTTGGAGAATGTCGTGTGGTCAGATGAAAACAAAATAGAACTTTTTGGTATAAACTCAACTCGTCGTGTTTGGAGGAAGAAGGATACTGAGTTGCATCCCAAGACCACCACACCTACTGTGAAGTATGGGGGTGGAAACATCATGTTTTGGGGCTGTTTTTCTGCTAAGGGGACAGGACGATTGATCCGTGTTAAGGAAAGAATGAATGGGACCATGTATCGTGAGATTTTGAGCCAAATCCTCCTTTCATCAGTGAGAGCTTTGAATGTTTGACCAAATACTTATTTTCCACCATAATTTACAAATAAATTCTTTAAAATTCCTACAACGTGAATTCCTGGCTTGTTTTTTTTTTTTTTTTCACATTCTGTCTCTCACAGTTGAAGTGTACCTATGATGAAAATTACAGACCTCTGTCATCATTTTAAGTGGGAGAACTTGCACAATCGGTGGCTGACTAAATGCTTTTTTTGCCCCACTGTAAGTGTAAAAAAACATTATGATTTGAAAATTTTCAGAAAGTGCTTCTTCTATTTTCAAACACAGAAAACAGATTGTAGCTGAGATAGGCGCCAGCGCCCCCCGCGACCCCAAAAGGGAATAAGCGGTAGAAAATGGATGGATGGAAGAAAACAATCTGAAAATGTCTTTATTTTTAAGTTATCGTGCAGGGATTTTACCAGTTCGGCCCACTTGGGAGTAGATTTTTCTCCATGAGGCCCCCAATCTAAAATGAGTTTGACACCCCTGATCTATAAGGATCCATCCATAATTGTTCTGCAGGCTTTGTCACCTTGCCTGCATTCATAGCACAGATGAACAGCAGCATCTTTTAAGAACGTTTGCTCGACCTGACGCTTTTACTTCAGTGGGTCTGCAGTAATGAGTCATACACCTGCTATTCAAAGTCACATCACTCTGTGCTAGTGGCTGATTTAAAGCATTCACTTGGACTAACTAAGGAGAGTGCACGGCTGTCTTACTGAAAATGGCTAACCGATGCTTTGTGCGCATGGTGGGCTGGGGGCTCCAGTTGCGGATATGTATTGACAATCCTCTACGACCCACAGACCGCTTTCTAAACGAGTTCCTTCTTCCTCCACACGACATTCTAAACAGAATAACTGCTGCTGCATGCGTAACTTGATATCTGATCATACATTTGAAGAGTATCATGGTGCTCTTACATGATATTTCCTGTTGTTACACACCTATTTATCCCTCTATTTCCTCTTCTATATTGTGGGCTAAAATGCCAGACATCGCGACAGCTTTTTCAGTAAGTTGCGGCGAAATTTGTAATATTTTGAGACCTCTTTTTTTTTCCAGTAACAATGAGTCAACTTGTGAATTTAGGAATTTGGTATCAATATTTTAAGTGGTACTTGTAACCTTAAAAGGCCTACTGAAATGAGATTTTGTTATTTAAACGGGGTTAGCAGGTCTATTCTATGTGTTATACTTGATCATTTCACGATATTGCCATATTTTTGCTGAAAGGATTTAGTAAAGAACATCGACGATAAACTTTGCAACTTTTGGCCGCTAATAAAAAAGCCTTGCCTTTACCGGAAGTAGCAGACGATGTGCGCATGACGTCACGGGTTGTAGGGCTCCTCACATCCTCACATTGTTTATAATGTGAGCCTCCAGCAGCAAGAGCTATTCGGACCGAGAAAGCGACAATTTCCCCATTAATTTGAGCGAGGATGAAAGATTTGTGGATAAGGAAAGTTAGAGTGAAGCACAAAAAACAAAACAAAGTGACGGCTCCAGGCGGCGGCAGTGGGACCGTTTCAGATGTGATTAGACATTTACTAGGATGATTCTGGAAAATCCCTTATTTGCTTATTGTTTTAATTGTGTTTTAGTGAGATTGTAAAGACATACCTGAAATTCGGATGGCTGCGGTGAACGCCAGTGTCTCTCAGAGAAGCCGATGGAGGAGCCAAGATCACAGCTGCCTTTTTGAGCTGCAGGAGGAAGTCCCATAATCCACTGAAGTCTCCGGTAAGAGCCAAATTAATATCACAATTTTCCCATCCCAAAATTTGCTGGTTGACGTAGAAAACATTTTCGCTTGACCACTCTGTGTTAAAGCTTCACAACAAACAAAGAAACGCAGACTGTGTCTCGGTTGCTAAAGGCAGCTGCAATCCACCGCTTTCCACCAACAGCATTCTTCTTTATAGTCTCCATTATTAATTGAACAAATTGCAAAAGATTCAGCAACACAGATGTCCAAATTACTGTGTAATTATGCGATGAAAAGAAACGACTTTTAGCCGTTTGTGGTGCTGGGCTAATATGTCCGCTCCAACCCGAGACGTCACGCGCACGCGTCATCATTCCGCGACGTTTTCCGCGGGAAATATAAAATTGCAATTTAGTAAACTAAAAAGGCCGTATTGGCATGTGTTGCAATGTTAATATTTCATCATTGATATATAAACTATCAGACTGCGTGGTCGGTAGTAGTGGGTTTCAGTAGGCCTTTAACCTCAGGAAGCACATTATTTCACAAACATTGCAAAACAAATACTGTATTGTTTTACTCCTTTTACACCACACAAACTTATTAGAAGACATTAAATGGCATACAATCCCATAATCAAATCACGGTACAATATTAATTAATTATGAATAATAGCAAAAATTAATTACTATTACTGGAATAAACGCCACCAAACGCTTTCCTTTTATCGGCTAACGTCCACAAGTGGCAGAAATGATCTGTGTATGTTTTACACTTAAAAAGTTTTTGTCCATCTTAAAAATTAATTTATCTTCCAACGTATGTTACATGTTTGGAGCATTTAAAGGCCTACTGAAACCCACTACTACCGACCACGCAGTCTGATAGTTTATATATCAATGATGAAATATTAACATTGCAACACATGCCAATACGGGCGGTTTAGTTTACTAAATTGCAATTTTAAATTTCCCGGGAGTTTCTTCGTGAAAACGTCGCGTAATGATGACGTGTACGCGTGACGTCACGGACTGTTAGGAAATATCAGCGCTGCACACACACACACAGCATAAAGTCGTCTGCTTTAACAGCATAATTACACAGTATTATGGACATCTGTGTTGCTGAATCTTTTGCAATTTGTTCAGTTAATATTGGAGAAGTCACAGTAGAAAGATGGAGTTGGGAAGCTTTAGCCTTTAGCCACACAAACACACGGTGATTCCTTGTTTAAAATTCCCGGAGGTGAAACTTTACTATGGATCACAGCGCAGTCCAGCGAACATGGATCCCGACCGAATGTCAACCAGCAGGTTTTGGTGAGAAAATTGTGGTAAAAATTCGCTTCTTACCGGAGATCAGCTGAGCTTGCGCCGTCCATAAAGCTGCCGTCGACTGCCCTGAGACATTGGCGTCAAGACACCCGTGGACACACCCCTCCGACTATCAGGTACTGTTAAACTCACTAAAACACTAGCAACACAATAGAAAGATAAGGGATTTCCCAGAATTATCCTAGTAAATGTGTCTAAAAACATCTGAATCCATCCCAATGCAATCGCCTTTTTTGGTTTTTTTTTTTCTAGTCCGTCGTAATCAATATCCTCAAACACGAATCTTTCTACCTTACTCAAAATAATGGAGAAATTGTCGTTTTCTCGGTCCGAATAGCTCTTTTTGTTGGAGGCTCCCATTATAAACAATGTGAATATGTGAGGAGCCATCAACATCATCGTCTGCGACTTCCGGTAAAAGCAGGGCTTTTTTATTAGCGACCAAAAGTTGTGAACTTTATCGTGGAAGTTCTCTACTAAATCCTTTCAGAAAAAATGTGGCAATATCGCAAAATGATTAAGTATGACACATAGAATGGGCCTGCTATCCCCGTTTAAATAAGAAAATCTCATTTCAGTCGTACCCCGCCTTCCGCCCGATTGTAGCTGAGATAGGCACCAGCGCCCCCCGCAACCCCGAAAGGGAATAAGCGGTAGAAAATGGAAGGGAGGGAAGGGCATTTCAGTCGGCCTTTAACTGTTGAGCGAGAATTTTTGTTGGTAAATAAGAGAGGATGAGAAATCATCACACTAATTGGCGCTACAGCGACCTCGCAAACGCTCGGTGAATTGGTCGTTTTGTCAAGATCTTCATTCCATTGTAGGGTTTGAACCATCGTATAGCTGCAGAACAAGACAGCTGCTCCCTGGTGATGGATAAGCAACTTGTGGCTGGATGCTGCAGTAGCATCAAATAAAAAAAGCCTACACTCATTCTACTCTTCTTTTTTTCTTTTTTTGTCCTGTCCAGCTACTCAGGCAAATCATATTGTTGATGTAGATGTCCATATCGGCTGTACAAATTTACTTTACAAAAGTGTGGGATACTTCTCTTGTTGCCTTATTTGTATTTGACTTTATTCAATAGATTTATATTATTTGGTGCAGGAGGGGATAAAAAGAGGGAAAAAAGGGAAGACAGAGGGGGAAATTGTGGGGGCAAGAGGGGGATAAGACGGAGAGACAACAACCGCAAACACCAATAACAACAACAATAGAACATTAGCAAATAGGATATGTACAAATATGATGGTAAAAGTGATAGCAAAGAAGCAGTTCGTAAAATAAATACAGAAAGGACAATGAGCATTATTACACTACAAATGGAGCAATACAAATACCAATAGAAATAGCACTATTGTTAATGAATAATAATAGTTCCCTCTATTATCAACAATACAATTGTTAAAATGCAACAATATATACAGCGTATGTAATGATAACTTGAAGTACAAAAGAAATCAGATAAATGGAGGCAAAGAAAGAGAAGCCAACTATATTAACCTTGTAGATTGTTATAGTAGCAATAGGTTAAGCCAGTGGTTCTCAACCTTTATTCAATGATGTACCCCCTGTGAACATGTTTTTTAATTAGAGTACCCCTTAATCAGAGCAAAGCATTTTTGGTTGAAAAAAAGAGATAAAGTAAAATACAGCACTATGTCATCAGTTTCTGATTTATTAAATTGTATAACAGTGCAAAATATTGCTCATTTGTAGTGGTCTTTCTTGAACTATTTGGGAAAAAAAGATATAAAAATTGCTAAAAACTTGTTGAAAAATAAACAAGTAATTGAATTATAAATAAAGATTTCTACACATAGAAGTAATCATCAACTTAAAGAGCCCTCTTTGGGGATTGTAATAGAGATCCATCTGGATTCATCAACTTAATTCTAAACATTTGTTCACAAAAAAAGAAATCTTCAACATCAATATTTATGGAACATGTCCACAAAAAAAATCTACCTGTCAACACTGAGTATTGCATTGTTGCATTTCTTTTCACAGTTTATGAACTTACATCCATATTTTGTTGAAGAATTATTCAATAAATATATTTATAAAGGATTTTTGAATTGTTGCTATTTTTACAATGTTTTAAAAAAAATCCCACGTACCCCTTGGCATACCTTCAAGAACCCCCAGGGGTACGCGTACCCCCATTTGAGAACCACTGGGTTAAGCTTTGTCAGTGTGTCCTATGTTACCCAATTTCCCGTAGGGCAACAATGTTAATATATGTTTCATGAAACGGGATTATATGCATGTTTGGAGCATTTAACTGTTGAGCGGGAATTTTTGTTGGTACCGTAAATAAGAGACGGTGAGAAATGATCACATTAATTGTCGCTATCGCGACCCTGCAAACGCCCGGTGAATTGGTAATTTTGTCAAGTTCTTCATTCCATTGTAGGGTTTTTTTTTTTATCATCAGCTGCAGAACAAGACAGCTGCTCCCTGGTGATGGGTAACTAACTTGTGGCTGGATGCTGCAGTAGCATCAAATAGGAAAAGCCCACACCCTCTACTCTTCTTGACAATACAGCAAGTTTGCTGTTATTCTCGCAGTCCCACAGGTAGGGCATTGACAGATTATGAGCTCTGGTGTTCCATCCAGTGAGCAGCAGAGTGAAAGAGGGTGTGATCTTACTGCCCTGGAATGATTGCATTAGAGAAGCTGTTGACAGGAGAAAGCTATTGATTTTTCTTTTGAACATTCTCACTGTTCATTCCTTTTACTGCACTCTCGCCGTCACGCACCAGCACAGTCCTCGACATACAGTGCTTCCGAGGCTCTGTGTCGCTGCAGCCTGCAGTGTCTCTCAATATAATGCAACCTACCCCGCAGGACATACTGCACCTGACACTTTCCCAAAGGCTTTTGTGGGGAATTCAAACAGTTGATTTACTGTCACCAGTGTCATGTGTCATCATTATCACTAAATTGTGTTCTTGTCTTTTTTTTGGTTCCTTTTATGTTCGTAATTGATCATCAACTATTCTTGGACTCTTCAGCAGCGGTGAGTCATTTCTAGGCTACAAATGATCTCCCCTGTTGGAAAGATAATACCACCCCCCCTTACCCATGAACAGACACAAACGGAATGATCAAGATTTTTTTTTTAATGTAGACATCATAACAAGTAAAGGCCTAATTTGGATGCAGGAGAAGTACAGACTGCAATCAAGAGGATTGTAAAGTGGCCCTAATCTGCTTGTTTTAGAGGCTTTTCACATGATCCCAGTCAGGGACGTGCACATGATTATAGAGGGGCAGGGGCTCAAAGTCAGAAAAGGGCAGGACATTTTTTTTTTGGTCTTTTACACAATATGGAAATTAATGTAAAATTAAATTTGCTAATAGGAAGCTAACTACTTAGCTGTGTGTCCTTTGTAGGTAAAAGTGATTGCCATTTCTTTTGTGTCAACAAATTATTGTCATGAGTTAATTCACATTATCATAGGCTTGGAAGACATGGAAAGCAACAAAACACTGGTTTATCATTAGGCTATTTATTGTTAAAGATAAGCACTTCAATGTTGAACATTGAACAGTGCAACATGAATTTCGAAAAAAAAAAAAAAAAAAATACCCAAATGGAAAAAACTTCAATGTGAAAATCTGTCCTTCTTCCCTTAACTTGATGAAAACACCAAGTTGTAACTTATGGTCTTTCTCACTTAATGCTCAGACTAAACAACTGAAACGCAATACAACTTTATATCTAAACCTCTACTGTGAGAGAAATGTGATTTGCCGTAAACACAGTGCATTTTATTTTGAAAATTAACCCGGTGTTTTATTTTGTATTTTGTACACTACTTCCTGTCCCGCGCGATCCGCTCTGCTCTGTGCGGAGTTGATGTGCCGTGCTCAATTGATGCGCAGTGCTCCGACGTCCGGCAAAAACAGAAGCTGACACATTGAATAATAGAATAATACAGCGTTTTTCTAAAATATTAGCCTTATTAGATGCTGAATAAGTGGACGGTGACTAGACCATAACTCACGAGTTCAAGTTGCTCCACTGTCACGTCTCCTCAGGCCGCAGTTGGCTCTCTCTCCTATCTCTCTCTCTCTCTGGCGGAAGCGCAGGCTCAAACAACTCGGTATTACAAGAAAACATGGAGTTTTTGTACCGCTGTTTCTTTGTTTTGTTTTTTTACATCCCTAACAGGAATTTATTAATGTTTACAGAAAAACAAAAAAAAAACACACACACAGGCAGAGGGCACTTTTTAAGACGAGGCAAAAAAGGGCAGGGGCTCAAGCACCCATAGGGCACTATGTGTGCACGTGCAAGATCCCAGTGAGGTATAAAGAGAATGTTTATTTTGATAAAATACTGAATAAACCTCTAGGTGTGCAAAGTGTAAATCTGCAAATATCTCCTCTCCTTCGACATGCTCGAATTCCACAGCCTCTTCCACCGTCCACGCCAACTCAAACTATAAAGACAAATTTGATATAATTGAATTAATATTGTGCCTTGACAATAGCAGAGAAGCGGTGGGTCGTTAGCCTCCCTTAAAACCAAAAATACTACCATCGCTGTTTTACTTTTTACATCTGAAAAAACACTTTGTAGTAGGAATGTCAATCTTACAAGAACCAATGATTCGGTTCAGTTTTTTTGTGTGATGATTCGATTCAGAATCAATTATCGATGCAAACTGATTCTCATTCTCAAATCAAACAAGTCCTGATTTGCTATCAATATGGTCTTTTAATGGATACCAATTCCAGGATTAACAGCATTCCTGTATAAACTAGACTAGGGGTGGACACACTTTTTCAGCAGGCAAGCTAGAATATTCAATTGAAATTAATTAACTTAATAGCTTTTTCACTGAGAGGCATTTTTTTTTAGTGCAGGCAGGGAGGATGTAGAGTGCACCACTTTTATTGTGAAGGCAGGCACTGTGCTTTTGGTCTTTGAGCTCTCGACGTAGGTTGTGTTGTCGGTAAGACAAGGGTGGGTTCAAATAAAGTGCCTCTTGAGTTCCTGCCTGCCATCTTGTCTTCGTATTGAGCTTGCACCTCATCAGCGACCATATTGCGAGACCCTTGGTTGCCATGTCAATTAAGTGACAAATGTCTTTGTGATGATGTATTGACGTTTACCGTAGACCAGTGGTCCCCAACCACCGATTGGTACCGGGCCGCAGAAGAATTTTTTATTCACTTTTATTTAAAAAAAAAAAATTTTAAAATGATATTTTTTATTTTTTTATTAAATCAACATAAAAACACAATATACACTTACAATTAGTGCACCAACCACAAAAACCTCCCCTTTTCATGACAAAAACGTCCCTTTTTCATGAGAAAGAAAAAAAAAATGTCTTTTTTATAAATGATCAATTTTGGGTAGTTTCAGAATCACTTAAGTCGCCGCATTCATTTTTTTCGGCACGCTAATTTCTAGCTGCTGTTTTCAAGAAAAGGCTAATAATAATAATAATAATGGATTAGATTTATATCGTGCTTTTCTATTGTTAGATACTCAAAGCGCTCACAGAGAAGTTGGAACCCATCATTCATTCACACCTGGTGGTGGTAAGCTACATCTGTAGCCACAGCTGCCCTGGGGTAGACTGACGGAAGCGTGGCTGCCAGTTTGCGCCTACGGCCCCTCCGACAGCCACCAATCATTCATTCATTATTCATTCACCAGTGTGAGCGGCACCGGGGGCA
Source organism: Nerophis ophidion (assembly GCF_033978795.1). Taxonomy (NCBI): domain Eukaryota; kingdom Metazoa; phylum Chordata; class Actinopteri; order Syngnathiformes; family Syngnathidae; genus Nerophis; species Nerophis ophidion. The sequence continues at coordinate 61,084,122 of NC_084617.1, read as the reverse complement.
AGGGTGAAATGTCCTGCCCAATGACACAACGGCAGCGATTTGGATGTCAATAGGTGGGAAGCGAACCTGCAACCCTCAGGTTTCTGGCACGGCTGTTCTACCCACTACGCCATGCTGTACTGTATATATACTGTACTGCACAGTATATATGCACACATGACCCCCACCCTCGAATCAACGCCTTCACCACCGCTTAATTCCTCTGAGGCTGTGGATGGCTGAGCAGCGCTATATAGCGGCAGGGGTGTCTCCTCAAACCCACCCCTCCCTCTGTTGCAAGTTGGTGTGATATACGTACCATGTTTAATGTGTGCCATGCTATGTGAGTTTTTTTTCCTTGGACTCAGTCTGGACCCCTCCTGAGGGTCGAGCCTTAGACTGATATTTTTTTTTACTCTACCCCCCCCTCTCTCAATGTCACCTGTTTTCTCAACTTTTTTTAAGGAGCGCCGTAAGTGGCTGATCCGTTGGCGGTCTCGTCTTGTCCCCCCCTGTAACGTGTGTCTGCTCTTAGCGGGACTGTGCCGAAAATGAAATTTCGTTGCACTTGTGCAATGACAATAAAGATCTATCCTATCCTATCCACAGCGTTTTAAGATAACCGATGTTCTGCCGAGATTTAGAAATTACGCGCTTCCTGCATCTAAATACAAGAAATGTGGAAATGCAATTGGACATCAAATAAAATAAATAAAATATTGCACTAGCACATTTTTTTTGTCATTTAATATACACCTTTCACACATCAAAAGATCAAATGTATGAATTATGAGGTTATGTTTTTTATGCTGGGAAACCAAAAGTGCTCCCAGCATACCTTGCAGTACTTGATTTTCAACATCTCCACATGAAACCATAACCTATTATTTTGTACATTAGACAGTTTTAGTTGTGTGAAACATGTATATAAAAAAATATAGCGATATTTAGTATGATGATTGCGCTGTAAGATTCCTTCAATGCGCAGTTACATTTCCGCATTTCTTTGACTCATACGCATACACAGATAAAGGGAGTGCATGAATTCCCACCGGCAGTAATACATCACTATATAACAGTGATGTCCATTTATGAACATGGGCTGAGGTCAGGGCTCTGAAATTCTTCCACACAAGTTCTTCATGTACCTTGCTCTGTGTACTGGGCCACAGTCTTTTCCAAACTGTTCCCTCAAATTAGATGTAATAATGCATTAGTCAAAATAAACACTATAATAATGAACATAAAAGCACATGCAAATAAATATATATTTTTTTGTCATCCAAAATGGTAAAATCCTCACTGTCCAATTTCAAAAGCTCACATCCTTTTGTGTTACCAGTGTTACATTGCACCGTCTGTTTCTATGATGCATGGTGATTAGCAAACTGCAAACAAATTCCTCACGGTTTTCCTAAGAGGTGCTAAAATAATGAATGCTGCTTTGTATCTGTTATGTAAAACAAGCATATAGCCAAGCCAAATATTTCACATTCATTTGAAAATATATCTGTTTCTTCCTATTAGAACCAGAAAAAAATCACATTATTGTAGTACAGTTAAATTTTGAGTATAAGATATTTAGTTTTGGAGGAGTTCAAGTACCTAGGAGTCTTGTTCACGAGTGAGGGAAGAGTGGATCGTGAGATCGACAGGCGGATCGGTGCAGCGTCTTCACTGTATCGATCCGTTGTGGTTTAGAAGGAGCTGAGCCGGAAGGCAAAGCTCTCAATTTACCGGTCGATCTATGTTCCCATCCTCACCGATGGTCATGAGCTTTGGGTTATGACCGAAAGGACAAGATCACGGATACAAGCAGCCGAAATGAGTTTCCTCCGCTGGGTGGCGGGGCTCTCGTTTAGAGATAGGGTGAGAAGCTCTGCCATCCGGGAGGAACTCAAAGTAAAGCCGCTGTTCCTCCACATCGAGAAGGGGCCAGATGAGGTGGTTCGGGCATTTGGTCAGGATGCCACCCGAACGCCTCCATAGGGAAGTGTTTAGGGCACATCCAACCGGTAGAAGGCCACGGGGAAGACCCAGGACACATTGGGAAGACTATGTCTCCCGGCTGAGCTGGGAACGCCTCGGGATCCCCCGGGAAGAGCTGGACGAAGTGGCTGGGGAGAGGAATGTTGAATGTATTTAGTCATGCTTCTCCTTCTTTTTGCATATAAGGCAGCTACTCAGCTACTGTATGCGTTTTGGTTCAGGCATTGCAGCAAGCTCACTGTGTCAGGGTTGGGGTTGAGCAGGTCAGTTTGGCCAGCTCAGTTTGGCCACATATGCAGGCTGTTAAATTGGCTCGGCAGCCAGTGGTACATGTCGGAGTTGAAATGGCCGACTCCAGTTCCTGATCGTTTTAGAGTTATCCATTCTCTGCGAGGCATGCTTTCCTCTGTTAGGGCATACTGTAAATTGAGTGGTTCGTAGAGTCTCTTGCCACCCAGTTCTCCATCTGTCAAGGATGTTGATATTGGAGCCGTGAAGAGCTGCTGCATGACGGTAGAAAGGGCGGTGCGAAGGCAGGTGTTTGCGGTCCAGTTGAGAGTTCTGAACAAGGTTGTGCAGGGGATGGGTCACATCCAGCAAGGCCTTGCTCACCAGTCTACGTGTGAGTGGTGTTCTGTGCCAAGAGTCGCAGGGGTAATGCCGGCTATCACTGGCAGGAAATCAGATTGGATGGGTCGTAGGCAGTCAGTGATGATTCTCAAGGAGTCGTTGAGTGATTTGTCTAGCTTTTTAGTGTGTACTCTTCGGAACCCTGCTGAAGCGGCATATACTGCGTTAGTATAGACTAGGGCCAGGGCGCCAGTGTGAATGGACGTATTGCCTCAAAGGGCTGCACAAACCACAACAACAAGAAAAGACTCAACCCAATGGGCACAAATTAGAAAGCTTGGAAGGGACTGCAGATGTGCCATATTCAGCTCGTCTCCAGGTCTTGAGATAGGCTACTACCAGTGCTATGTCTGCCGGAAGCACGTTTTTTACTTTCAAACAGCATCTGTCAGTGTGAAGAAGAGCGATGTTGTCAGCATATCTGTTCTGCAGAGATGTTATGCATGGCAGGTCACTAACGTAAATATTAAATAACATTGGAGCCAGTAATGATCCTTGGTGCATTAGTCATGCTTTAAAGGCCTACTGAAACCCACTACTACCAACCACGCAGTCTGATAGTTTATATATCAATGATGAAATATTAACATTGCAACACATGCCAATATGGCCGGTTTAGTTTTCAAAATTACAATTTTAAATTTCCCGCGGATTTTCTTGTTGAAAACGTCGCGGAATGATGACTCGTATGATGACTCGTGTTTGTGACATCTCGGGTTGTAGCGGACATATTAGCCCAGCACCACTTACGGCTAAAAGTCGTCTCTTTTCATCGTATAATCACACAGTAATTTGGACATCTGTGTTGCTGAATCTTTTGCAATCTGTTCATTTAATAATGGAGACTATAAAGAAGAATGCTGTTGGTGGAAAGCGGTGGATTGCAGCTGCCTTTAGCACCGAAACACAGCCGGTGTTTCTTTGTTTGTCGTGAAGCTTTAACACAGAGCGGTCAAGCGAACATGTTTCTCTACGTCAACCAGCAAGTTTTTGCATGGGAAAATTGTGATATTAAGTCGGCTCTTACCGGAGACTTCAGTGGATTATGGGACCTCCTCCTGTAGCTGTCAAAAAGGCAGCTGTGATCTTGGCTCCTTCGGCTTCTCTCAGACACGCTGGCGTTCACCGCAGCCATCCGTCTTTCAGGTATGACAGTATAATCTCACTGAAATACTATTAACACAATAAACAGGTAAGGGATTTTCCAGAATTATCCTAGTAAATGTGTCTAATTATATCTGAAACGCTCGCACTGCCGCCGCCCTAAGCTGTTGCTTTTTTTTTTTTTTTTTGTGCCTCACTCTAACTTTCCTCATCCACAAATCTTTCATCCTCGCTCAAACTAATGGGGAAATCTTCGCTTTCTTGGTCCGAATAGCTCTTGCTGCTGGAGGCTATGATTATAACCAATGTGAGGATATGAAGAGCCCTACAACCCGTGACGTCACGCGTACATCGTCTGCTACTTCCGGTAAAGGCAAGGCTTTTTTATTAGCGACCAAAAGTTGCGAACTTTATTGTCGATGTTCTCTACTAAATCCTTTCAGCAAAAATATGGCAATATCACGAAATGATCGAGTATGACACATAGAATGGACCTGCTATTCCCGTTTAAATAAGAAAATCTCATTTCAGTAGGCCTTTAATGCGCCGATGAATCCGATCAATAAATTGATGAATGGGGGAAGATTGGTTGATTGGGCTTTAAATATGAATCCTGGAAATGTGCTCATGTACTGTAGCAGTTGGTCTAGTGCAGGGCTTTTAAAACTGCCTGCACCATACCAGCCCCCGAGTTTATTTAAATACTTGGGAAACAAACAGGGCAGCATGGTAGAAGAGGGGTTAGTGCATCTGTCTCACAATACGAAGTTCCTGAGTAGTTCAGGGTTCAATCCCGGGCTTGTGATCTTTCTGTGTGGAGTTTGCATGTTCTCCCCGTGACTGCGTGGGTTCCCTCCGGGTACTCCGGCTTCCTCCCACTTCCAAAGACATGCACCTGGGGATAGGTTGATTGGCAAAACTAAATTGGCCCTAGTGTGTGAATGTTGTCTATCTATCTGTGTTGGCCCTGCGATGAGGTGGCGACTTGTGTACCCTGCCTTCCGCCCAATTGTACCTGGGAAAGGCACCAGCGACCCCAAAAGGGACAAGCGGTAGAAAATGGATGGATGGATGGATGGGTGACAAACATTTTTGAAGCAAACTTCTAAAAACACATGATGTGCTCCTGTTGTTTAGAGCAGTGGTTTTCAAATGTGGTACGCGTACCCTTGAGGGTACTTGAAAGTATGCCAAGGGGTACGTAGGATTTTTTTTTTATTAATATTCTAAAAATAGCAACAAATCAAAAATCCTTTATAAATATATTTATTGAATAATACTTCAACAAAATATGAATTTAAGTTCATAAACTGTGAAAAGAAATGCAGCAATGCAATATTCAGTGTTGACAGCTGGATTTTTTTGTGGACATGTTCCATAAATATTGATGTTGAAGATTTATTTTATTGTGAAGAAATGTTTAGAACTAAGTTCATGAATCCAGATGGATCTCTATTACAATCCCCAAAGAGGGCACTTTAAGTTGATTATTACTTCTATGTGTAGAAATCTTTATTTATAATTGAATCACTTGTTTATTTTTCAACAAGTTTTTAGTTATTTTTATACCTTTTTTCCAAATAGTTCAAGAAAGACCACTACAAACAAGCAATATTTTGCACTGTTATACAATTTAATAAATCAGAAACTGATGACATAGTGCTGTATTTTACTTCTTTATCTCTTTTTTCAACCAAAAAGGCTGTGCTCTGATTAGGGGGTACTTGAACTACAAAAATGTTCACAGGAGGTACATCAATCAATCAATCAATCAATGTTTATTTATATAGCCCTAAATCACAAATGTCTCAAAGGACTGTACAAACCATTACGACTACGACATCCTCGGAAGAACCCATCACTAAAAAAAGGTTGAGAACCACTGCTGTAGAGGTTGCTGGTTCTCCGGAATATTCAAAATAGAACTAATAGTGAAGGGAGAAGTCCTGCCCTCAAAACAATTCAGATGAATAGCCCTGGTCTAAGTGGATATTTGATTGCTATTCCAGGCCTGTGACTTTGCATAAAGCAAGCAAATGAACGGAAAAGTGATTATAAGCTGAATCAATGATTTACATCCGTCATGATGGCAATGAACATGAGGTCATCATTTATGCACCTTTGACATATCCCCCACTATAACTTTCCAGCAATTAAATACATCGGGTAGGCTGCCAATTAAAGCTCAGCCCTGTTCAGGCCCATTTGGACCAAATGTCTTCTCTGATGACTGAGCAAACCGGCGTGGCAGTTAAGTTAGTGCTGCATAAGCATCAGATTCAGAAACAAACGGCTAAATTTAAATTACAACTAATCATTCTCCTAATGACTCTTGACTGTACTTGTCAGAACCCTCGCTATTAATTCCCGCCAATTAAGCAGAAGGAAGTGGATAACTGTCTTACCTTTTTATGAAACAAATCTAATCTGGTTTTCATTTGTTTTACAGAATGTGTTCGTGGTGCCATGACTGAGACGGTGATGAGCAGCAGCTCAGATCGCTGGGTGTCCAACGACAGGCCGGTAACTATGCACGCGAGGTGAGCACAATAATCAGCACGTCGTGTTGTCGTTCGGTTGCACAGTTTGAAAAGACTAATCTTTTGTTTCCACCTGCATCCCTCTGATGTTTGATCTGTGACACAGTGATAAAGAGCAGTAAGTAGATACACTCCTACACTATCTGTCTCATCGCTCCCTCTGCACTGTGTTTATCTGCTCCCCGACTGTAGAGGAGGGAGCGTTGTGTTCGTAGCGTGAACGCACTTTGTAGATGAATATGTGTATATTTACTGTACTGTACACCATCAATATTTGTACACTCTCAAAAAAAAATAGTACAATGCTTGTCGCTGGTTGTGTATCTTTTTCTGTACCCTTCAGGCCAGGTCCATATGTGTGCCTTTTTAAGTTGTACCAGTTAAAGTGCGATATTTATAAACCTATGCAAGCAGGAACCTCTGAAATAGCTGATAGATATCTTAATTTCCCCTCGGGGATTAATAAGGTATTTCTGATGCTGATTCTGATAGTGTCAGGATGATTTAAACCAGGGGTGTCAAAGTCATTTTAGATCGGGGGCCACATGGAGAAAAATCTACTCCCAAGTGGGCCGGACTGGTAAAATCCCTGCACGATAACTTAAAAATAAAGACACCTTCAGATTGTTTTCTTTGTTTGAAATAATGTAGTCCGGAAGAGTTAGGGATGCATGGGATTCTGGGTATTTGTTCTGTTGTGTTTATGTTGTGTTACAGTGCGGATGTTCTCCCAAAATGTGTTTGTCATTCTTGTTTGGTGTTGGTTCACAGTTTGGCGCATATTAGTAGGAGTGTTAAAGTTGTCTGTCACAACCCTCAGTGTAACCTGTATGGCTGTTGAACAAGTATTCCTTGCAGTCGCTTGCACGTTGAGTCAGCAGCCGAACATTAGATGTGGACGCGACGACATGGTCGAGAGGACGTTTAAGGCATTGCCATCACGGCACGCCCTCAATATTGTTGTCTAGGTGAAAATCTGAGAATGTTATCCTGGGGAAATTTCTGGGAGAGGCACTGAAATCCAGAAAACCTCCCGGAAAAATGGGGGGGTCGGCAAGTATGCAGCTGAGCCACATACATACAAATAATTGCTATTGCAACATCTAGTAGACACATGTATAAGAGCTGTTTCTTTCATTAAAAATGTTCAGGTTAATTTGTATACTTAGCAAACTCATCCCGCGGGCCGGATAAAACCTGTTCGCGGGCCTGATCCGGCCCGCGGGCCGTACGTTTGACACCCCTGATTTAAACGTTTAAACCATATAGTCACTACTGCCTAGTTTCTCTTGTTATATTCTTATTTATACTGTTATAGTTATTCTTAATGTTGCTTTTATATTTTTATTCTTATTATAATATTTAAAATTGTATTTCCATTTGGGATTAATAAAGTATTTCTGATGCTGATTCTGATAGTGTCAGGATGATTTAAACATGTGCTTTAAGCCAGTGGTTCTCAACCTTTTTTCAGTGATGTACCCCCTGTGAACATTTTTTAAATTCAAGTACCCCCTAAACAGAGCAAAGCATTTTTGGTTGAAAAAAGAGATAAAGAAGTAAAATACAGCACTATGTCATCATCATCAGTCTCTGATTTATTAAATTTTATAACAGTGCAAAATATTGCTCATTTGTAGTGGTCTTACTTGAACTATTTGGAAAAAAAGATATGAAAAATAACTAAAAACTTAAAAAATTGAAAAATAAACAAGTGATTCAATTATAAATAAAGATGTCTACACATAGAAGTAATCATCAACTTAAAGAGCCCTCTTTGGGGATTGTAATAGAGATCCTTCTGGATTCATGAACTTAGTCCTAAACATTTCTTCACAAAAAAAGAACTCTTTAACATCAATATTTATGGAACATGTCCACAAAAAAAATCTAACTGTCAACTCTGAATGTTGCATTGTTGCATTTCTTTTCACAGTTTATGAACTTACATTCATATTTTGTTGCAGTATTATTCAATAAATATATTTATAAAGGATTTTTGAATAGTTGCTATTTGTAGAATATTTTAAAAAAATCTCACGAACCCCTTAGCATACCTTCAAGTACCCCCAGGGGTACACGTACCCCCATTTGAGAATCACTGCTTTAAGCCATATAGTCACGACTGCCTATTTTCTCTTGTTATATTCTTATTTATACTGTTATGTTATTCTTATTGTAGCTTTTTTATTTTTATTCTTACTATAATAATTCAAAATTGTATTTCCATTTATACCCCCATTATTTTCTTTTACTTTTTAAATTCGATCTCAATTCTGTACAGTGCTGCTGGAATTCCAATTTTCCTGAGGGAACTCTCCTGAAAGAATCAATAAAGTACTATCTATCTATCTACCTATATTTGTAGAGAGTAGAACAACTCACTCAAATCTAGGAGGATAAAATTGACAAGATCATGTTAAAATGGTCAGCAAAAGTCAATGGAATAGGCTCCAGCGACCCCTGCCCCCCGCCACCCAGAGAGGGACAAACGGTAGAAAATGAATGGATGGATGGTAATAATATAAAAATGTATTATCATTATTAATATTAATAATGGCTAAACATTTCCCTATATCAGGCCTGAGCAATTATTCTGACTCGAGGGGGCAAATCTAGAGAAAAATGTGTCTGGGGGCCATTAAATCTATTTTTAGAAACACTAATACTGACTGTAATGTCTGATTGAATGCTTAAAACGTTATGACAGACCGCCTGAAAAAACGGAATGACATTTTTAATTTTTTTACTGAATGAGACACCCAGAAAGTACATGAAAATTGCCATTTTTTTCTACTGTCGTTTTTTACTGTCAATTGAAAACAGTTACCACACTACTTTTTACGGAAAAGTACTGGTGACCTACTCAGTGGCCGAGTGGTTCGAGTGTCCACCCTAGAGATCTGTAGGTTGTGAGTTCAAACGCCGGCCGAGTCATACCAAAGACTATAAAAATGGTACACATTACTTCCCTGGTTCGCATGCCGCATCAAGGGTTGGAATTGGGGGTTAAATCACCAAAATGATTCCCGGGCGTGCCCACTGCTGCTGCCCACTGCTCCCCTCACCTCCCACGGGGTGAGCAAGGGGATGGGTCAAATTCAGAGGACAAATTTCACCACACCTGGTGTGTGTGTGACAATCATTGATACTTTAACTTTGACCATGCTACCACTTTTCTTACTTTGAAATCTACAGTCGTTTTTACTGTCAATGGGGAAAAAAAGGTACCACTTTTATTTCTAAGGTAAAATTCTGGCGACTAAGCTGACAGGTTTTTTTTTTTACTGTGTAATCTACGACTGTTTTTACAGCGCATTACTGTTAATGGAAAAAGGGTACGACATTGACTAAGATCACTTTTTTTTTTTTTTACTGTAAAATCTACGGTCATTGTTTATACAGTGCATTACTCTAAATGGAAAAAAGGTACCACTGTTATTTTTATTGAAAAATTCTGGCGACTGAGCTGCCAGTTTTTTCTGTAAAATTTACATATTTTTGTTTTTACAGTTCATTACTGTAAATGTAAAAAGGGTACCACTGTTATTGTTATGGAAAATACTGGCAGTTGAGCCGCCAGTTTCTTCCGTAAAAACAGTGTTTTTACAGAGTATTACTGTAATTGGAAAAAAGGTACCACTGTCATTTTTATGGAAAATTTCTGGCAACTGAGCTGCCATTTCTAACCGTGCATTAGTGTAAATGGAAAAAAGGCGCCACTTTTATTTTTACAGTAACCTTTTGGCAACTTGGCTCCCAAATTTTTACACTACAATCTACTGACTTTTTTTGCAGTGCAATATTAGTATGCTCTATTCAAAATACTACTAACAATAGTTATTGTCTATGAGCAAAACACATTTTTGATGCAGCACCTACCTTTTTGAGTTAAAAGAATACAAATGTTGGTAATATTACTAAATACTTCTGGCCTCTTAAAGACCAATATCGTACTTTGGAGAGAACATTCTGAAATGCTATTGTCTTGTACCTTTTAATTTTTGTGACGGTGTGTCCAATGTGTGATTCCAATTAAACTCCTGACTATATTAACTACTGTTTGGCTGACAGGGGCAACTGGACCATGCAGCCGAGCCCTGGTCCTGGCTCCGCTGCTCCAGAGCTGACAGATGAAGAAAAAGAAATTATAAACAATGTGATCGCCCGAGCTGAGAAAATGGAGGTCATGGAGCAGGAGAGGATTGGGTGAGACCTAGCTTAAAAGTCCAACAAGCCGGTGTACGGATGAATAGATCTCCCCGTGTGCTTCTGTAGGCGTTTAATAAACCGCTTGGATGACATGAAGAAGACTGTGTGTGGGGATGGACTCTCCCGCTGTGTGCTTTGCGGGGAGCAGCTGGGCACACCTGGAGTCAGCTCAGTGGTGTGTGAGGACTGCAAAAAGGTAAACGCTGAACAGGAACCTATGATGGTTTACATTTAAAACACTTCCTTGTTTTGGTGCAAATTTTGCTCAACAGTTACTTTTGTAAGCTGTTTTTTGGGTCTGTCTGCAAGATATTCGATTCTGGAAGCGTTCCGAGATTGCAAATGAAACCACACCCCACCCATAACATCATAATTAATCTTTTGAACATGTACACTTTAAATCTATGCAAGTCGTCATAACTTTTTTCTTCTTAGATACGGCTGAGAATAAAATTCATAAATATTATACAAATTCACCCGGTCACAACATTAGGTAAACCTGCACATTTGCTGATCAATTGGGACGCTGCATTAAAAAAAAACTGCTTTTAGCAGCATTTATGTCACTGCATGTCGCACGTTGTTTAATAATGCACATGCCAAGATTAGATGAAAATAATACTTTATCACACCTTTTTAGTGTTTTCTCATGGCTTGAGGGAGAGGGGGAGTAGCTCCTCCTCCTCTGACTGAGAGGTTGACTTAATGTCTAAATAAATACGTCCACCTCAATGTGACGTCACGGCCTAGCTAGTCTCCAATCTCCGCAAAGAGAAGTACACGACAAAATGCATTAACCTTATTGTTTGACACTTTGATATTGTTTAGGCAAGGCAATTTTATTTATAAAGCACAATTTGTACACAGAGCAATTCCAAGTGCTTTACAGAAAATTCTAAGAAGGAAAAAAAATTCAAATTTAAATCAGAAATTACAATTGTCTTATAAAACATCATAAATAATTCAAATCAGTCAAATACTGTCCATAAAATACTTTCAATTGTCATATGTTGTCATGATCCGCTAGCCGGATCATGTCATATTCTGGTTTTGTTCCGTTTTTGTATCGTATTCTGTTGGTATTTGACTTCCTTAGTTCCTGGTGGCACTTCCTGTTTTGTTCTGTTGCCATAGTCACGCATTAGTGTCACCTGTCTCTTGTTTTTTACGCGCACCTGCCTCTTAATTACTGTCCTTATTTAAGTCTGCCTTTTCCGTTTACTCGTCCTCGCATCCTAGTTTCTGTTCCATGCAACAGGTGACGACGCTGATTCCCAACTCTGGTAAAATACTTTTTTTGTTCTTGCTAGCTTCCGCGCTATGCGTCCTGTTTTTCTAGCTCCCATACTAGCTCTTTGTTTTGCCTGTTTATGCCTAGTGCAAGTATTCTGTTTATAGTCTGTTCCTTAGTGTAAATAAATCTTCATGCTGTGTCCAAGTCCGACTACATATTTGAGAGAACGAACCCGCACCACGATGCCAGCTAACCGTCACATATGCTCTATTAAACAGAAGTGTTTTCAGGCTTGACTTAACCATTGCCAAAGTTGACGCATGTCTCATATCTTTACGAAGGCTATTCCACATTTTAGCAACATAAAACTGAAACGCATTTTCCTGACTGTGGGCACCAGCAGATGACCACTCCCTGAGGTTCTCCGAGCTTGAGATGGTTCATATGGTTCTAACATGTCAGAGATGTATTTTGCCACAAGAACTTGAAAAGACTTGTACACAAGCAGAGCTGTTTAAAGGAAGCAGGAAGCCAGTGTAGTTACCTAAGCACTGGACTAATATGGTCGTAGATCCTGGTTCTAGTCAGGACTCGGGCAGCAGCATTCTGGATGTACTGCAGCTGCTTTACAGCTTCTTTAGACAGCCCATTACAGAAGGCCATTACAGTAGTCTATCCTACTGGAGACGAATACATGGATTATTCTTTCTAAGTCTAATTTAGACATTATTCCACTGCTTTTGGCAATGTTTTTCAGGTAGTAAAAAGCTGCTGATGTAACTGACTTAATGTGGCTCTTAAAGTTCAAGTCTGTGTCCACTACTTCCCTAGATTTCTTACCTGAATATTAGGTTTCAGTGAGAGCGTCTCCAGGTGACTAATGCTAGTTTCTTTGAGCCAAAGACAATGATTTCAGTTTTGTCCGAGTTTAGCTGTAGAAAATAGTTTTTGTATCCATACATCGATCTGTTTGATGCAGCGACAAAGTCAATCAACATTCACCTGCTGTCAGTGACGCGTAGGTAGATCTAAGTGGCGTCTGCCTAGTTGTGATAGGACACATTGTAGCTACATATTAGCTGGCCTAATGGCAGCATGTACAAGTTGAACAATAGGGGTCCCAAAATTGAGCCCTGAGGAACTCAACAAGTCATAGCCATCAGAGACACAGTTATCAATTTTAACAAAATATGTCCTGTACAGAGATAGGACTTGAACCAGTTAACCAGATATTCCCACCCAGTTTTTGCCAATTTATTTAGATTTTTTGAAAAGGAAAGTTTTGTCCAACTTAAAATAGCAGAATAAATAGTATTGAAAGAATCAGTTGGGACAAGAGAAAATGAATAAATTGTTAAATGTTTTCTGACAAAAAACTATGCTGGCATATTTAATGCAGTATATATAAAAACATTGGAACGTTGAGTAGGCCAGTGGTTCCCAAATGGGGGTACGTGTACCCCGGGGGGTACTTGAAGGCATGCCAAGGGGTAAGTGAGATTTTTAAAAAATATTATAAAAATAACAATTCAAAAATCCTTTATAAATATATTTATTGAATAATGCTTCAACAAAATATGAATGCAAGTTCATAAACTGTGAAAAGAAACGCAACAATGCAATATTCATTATTGTGGACATGTTTCATAAATATTGATGTTAAAGATTTCTTTTTTTGTGAAGAAATGTTTAGAATTAAGTTCATGAATCCAGATGGATCTCTATTACAATCCCCAAAGAGGGCACTTTAAGTTGATGATTACTTATACGTATAGAAATCTTTATAATTGAATCACTTGTTTATTTTTCAACAAGTTTTTAGTTATTTTTATATCTTTTTTTCCAAATAGTTCAAAAAAGAACATTACAAATGAGCAATATTTTGCACTGTTATACAATTTAATAAATCAGAAACTGATGACATAGTGCTGTATTTGACTTATTTATCTCTTTTTTTCAACCAAAAATGCTTTGCTCTTATTAGGGGGTACTTGAATTTAAAAAATGTGCACAGGGGGTAAATCACTGAAAAAAGGTTGAGAACCACTGGAGTAGGCATTATAGAAATAAAACTGATTTTAATTGACAAACTCGAAAAACTATTTTTTTCTTTAGCAAAAAATAGTGCTGTTTTATTTGTGCAAACACTTAATCTTTTGGGTCAATCATGAAATGGAACCATGTTGTTGGTTTGTAATAATGCTAGAAATATCAAACACTTTGTTTTCCCTTTACCTAGAACATGTGTACTAAGTGTGGCACTCAGTGCGGCAGCAGGCCACGTGCTGTGTGGTTGTGCAAAATCTGCAGGGAACAGCGAGAGGTGAGTGCTTGAAGCCGGGAAACCAACCAAACAACTGACCTTTCTTATATGAAGAAAACATTTAACAATTCTGTTTTCTCAGGTGTGGAAGAGGTCTGGTGCCTGGTTCTTTAAAGGATTCCCTAAACAATTCCTTCCTGCGCCCATGCCGTTATCCAAGCCGAAAGCCGCAGAGCTCAAAGGGCCAAAAGCTTTCGAACCCAAGGAGGAAGCAACTCAACAACCTGGTGGGTGCAGCAGGCCGGAGATTTTAACCTCGTTAGATCATTACCAGTCATCTTTTTGGGGGGTGCTTATATACTTATTGACCATGCTATTTATTTCAGGTCAGTAAATGGGAAGACATATTGTTGTAAAATATGTTTGACAAATTTCCTGACTCTGAATTCTGTCAGTTTGGATTTTGCTGTCAAAGTTTGTTGATGACGAATCCCGAGATGCAGAGAAGGAGAGAGGCATTGAATAGGAGAACATGGTTTAATAAAACACTAAGACTAAACTGAACAAAAGGGCACAAACAATAAGCGCGCACGAGGCGGATAACAAACCAAAAGAGCTAGCATGGGAGCTAGAAAACAAAAGGAGCTTAGCATGGAAGCTAGCAAAAACAAAAAAGCCTAGTGTGGAAGCTAGCGAGTAGCGAGCAGGAAAACAGAAGTCGTACTTGTAATATGAAAACAAACTGGAAGCAGGGAACAAAAAACAGTAAGCTACAAACATCTAACGAATAAAGCTTACCGCTACGCTGCAATGACAAGCCCAGTAGGAACGACAAGTAGAACTGATATTGACACGACACAACACCACACGACAGGAGCGACAATACAGAAGCGACATCGACAATAATCCAGCACTGACTGGATGGGAAGACAGGTCTAAATAGGACTGGGCTGATTTACACCAGGTGTGGCCAGGTGCCAATCATCCGCAGCTGAGGGGACACAGCACTCAGGGAGAAAGACAGGAAACAGACAAAATATGAGCGCTGACAGGAACTAAAGACAGGAAATGCTACACACACAGGAAAAACTAAAACACAAACAAATTGTCAAGGGCAGTTTGCGACATTTGCAACTCAACACATTTCTACTTCTATAATTCAGACCTAATCTCTAAATTCTTGAAGTATACAATTAACAAGCACCAGCTTCCATTGAGACAGAATCTGCATTTTTTTTTTACCTTGATTATGTTTGATAAAACGACCTTGACACTTGATCTTTTGATCATCCATAGAAACCCCGTATTGACACAAACCATAGCACATTTGATATATATGTCCAATCACATATGAGAGTAATCAATATTCAACAACATCAACTATGTTGTAAATTAATATTTTTTTGACGACGCTCGTTGGTCACTTTAGCCCAGGGGTCACCAACGCAGTACCCGCGGACACCAGGTAGCCCGTAAGGACCAGATGAGTAGCCCGCTGGCCTGCTCTAAAAATAGCTCAAATAGCAGCACTTACCAGTGAGCTGCCTCTATTTTTTTTATTTACTAGCAAGCTGGTCTCGCTCTGCTCAACATTTTTTATTCTACGAGAGACAAAACTCATATAGAATTTGAAAATCCAAGAAAATATTTTAAAGACTCGGTCCTCACTTGTTTGAATAAATTCATTAATTTGTTTTTACTTTGCTTCTTATAACTTTCAGAAAGACAATTTTAGAGAAAAAATACAACCTTAAAAATGATTTTAGGATTTTTAAACACATATACATTTTTACCTTTTAAATTCCTTCCTCTTCTTTCCTGACAATTTAAATCAATGTTCACTTTTTTATTTTTATTTTTTATTGTAAAGAATAATAAATACTTTTTAGTTTAATTCTTCATTTTAGCTTCTGTTTTTTCAACAAAGAATATTTCTGAAATATTTCTTCAAATTTATTATGACTAAAATAAAAAAAAAATCATTCTGGCAAATCTAGAAAATCTGTAGAATCAAATTTTTATTCTGGAAAATCTAGAAGAAATAATGATTTGTCTTTGTTAGACATATAGCTTGGTCCAATTTGTTATATATTCTAACAAAGTTCAGATTGGATTTTAACCTATTTAAAACATGTCATCAAAATTCTAAAATTAATCTTAATCTGGAAAAATGACTAATGATGTTCCATAAACTATTTTTTTTAAATTTTTTCCAAAAGATTCGAATTAGCTAGTTTTTCTCTTCACATTTTTCGGTTGAATTTTGAATTTTAAAGAGTCCAAATTGAAGATAAACTATGTTTCAAAATTTTATTTTCATTTTTTTTAGTGTTTTCTCCTCTTTTAAATCGTTCAATTAAGTGTTTTTTTTCATCATTTATTCTCTACAAAATACCTTCCGTAAAAGGAAAAAAAAATGTACGACGGAATGACAGACAGAAATACCCATTTTTTTTATATATGTATATTTATTTATTAAAGGTAAATTGAGCAAATTGGCTATTTCTGGCAATTTATTTAAGTGTGTATCAAACTCTCGGATAAGTGAAAGAAGATGGATGGATGGATGTATCCAACTGGTAGCCCTTCGCATTAATCAGTACCCAAGAAATAGCTCTTGGTTTCAAAAAAGTTGGTGACCCCTGCTTTAGTCATTGCACCTTGCTAGTATGGGTTTGGTCTTTAGAACTGCACTACTTTTTTTTTTTTTTTTTTTTTATCCACAAGGGAGATTCACATTAAAAAGTGGCCATCAGAGTAATGTACAGTGGTTCCTCAACTTACAAGTAATTTGAGGTACAAGCTGTCTCTCAGCTTTTTGTGGGGCTCTATTAGGCAAAACCACCCTTTCTCACCTGTTTGCGCCTGCATTTGAGATCCTCATAAATCCCCAAAATTTTAAATCAAACCATGAAGGCATGGCGGAGATATTTGTAGAACAATCATGCTCCAAACAAGCCGTTAGGAATTTGAGACAATTGTGACGTATTTTGATTTACATACGTCAGCACATATCTCTATATATGGTAGAGGCCTACACAAGGAGCCTTGCGCGAGTCCACAAATTTTATTCAGTTGTAATCAGTAAGTTCCTTTTTTTTCTTTAACCTCTTGTTGTGAGGCAGACTGGCTCGTACATGCACAATCATGCTAAAATCCTCGACTGTAGCGTATAGTTCTAACTAGGGATTTTGAGAAAATGTGCCAAGACTTCGAGGCGTGTGTCGAGTTTATGGAGGAGGCGTTTCCAAGAAGCGATTGCTAGATTTAGGGGAGGAGCCGAAAATGATGAGGTGTGAAGCTTCACCACCAAGTTGTACCACGTGACCGCTTTGGGACGTGGTTCAGCCTTGCTGCCCGCCTGTACCAGGTGACTGTTTTGGGACACGGTTCAGATTTTGCTGGAGTTTCGACAACTCATAAACCACCCAAGCTCCGTTGAAAATGTGGGCTTTTAGGAGTTGTGGTCAGTTCGGAATTTTGGATAGAGAATAAAAATGCCAAAAGAATCTAAAAATGACGGCACACTTAATCCAAACCAGTTACCTAACTGGTGACAATAGGAAACCAATTGTTTGCGCAGTTGCCTTTTATACCACATGATGTGGGTTCGGTTCTCGGCAATGTCAGTTCTAGAATTTGTTCATCCCAATAAACATTACTTTTGATAAAGTAACCCATTCTGTATTCTTTTTTTAACCAGACAAAAGAAATCAGTTGCTGGATGATGGAGAGGTTTTGTCAATAAAAAAATGAATCGCTTAAAGGGGAACATTATTACAATTTTAAAAGGGTTAAAAAACAATAAAAATCAGTTCCACGTGGCTTGTTGTATTTTTTGAAGTTTTTTTCAAAATTTTCCCGGTCCCCGAATATCCCTAAAAAAACTTTAAAGTGCTTGATTTTCGCTATTTGCGATGCGACTATCCATTTCCCTGTGACGTCATACAGTGCTGCCAATGTAAACAAACAATGGCCGATACCACAGCAAGATATAGCGACATTAGCTCGGATTCAGACTCTTATTTCAGCGGCTTAAGCGATTCAACAGATTACGGATGTATTGAAACGGATGGTTGGAGTATGAAAGTATTGAAGAAGATATTGAGCGAAAAGCTATTGACGCTATTCATAGCCATAGCATGGCCGAATAGCTGTGTTAGCATCGCCTGTAAAATGTGCGGACCAAACGATCAGGACTTTCGCATCTCTTGACACTGGAGCAACTTAAATCCTTCGATTGGTAAATGTTTTTTTTCGCATTAAATGTGGGTGGTAGGAAACGTAATATAGTTGCAAATGCATCTGCAGGTTATCCATACATCTCTGTGTCATGTCTGCTTTAGCACCGCCGGTAAATAGCATGTTAGCATCGATTAGCGTAGTATGTTAGCATTGATTAGCTGGCAGTCAACATCAACAAAACTCACCTTTGTGAATTCGTTGACTTTATAGTTGCAAACGCATCTGCAGGTTATCCATACATCTCTGTGCCATGTCTGCTTTAGCACCGCCGGTAAATAGCATGTTAGCGTAGCATGTTAGCATCGATTAGCTGGCAGTCACGCCGCAACCAAATATGTCTGATTAGCACATAAGTCAACATCAACAAAACTCACCTTTGTGATTTCGTTGACTTAATCGTTGCAAATGCATCTGCAGGTTATCCATACATCTCTGTGCCATGTCTGTCATCGCCGGTAAAATGTGAAGACACTCCCGTACATTCAATGGGGGTCTGGCGGCAGACACTTTCGCATCTTCGGGCCAGTGGTGCAACTTGAATCCCTCCCTGTTAGTGTTGTTACACACCAACGAGGCATAATGTCTCCAAAGTTCCAAAAAATAGTCGAAAAAAATGGAAAATAACAGAGCTGACACCCGGTGTTTGTAATGTGAAGAAAATGAAAATGGCGCATATTGGAGAACCACTATACAACGGTTGTGAAAACCAGACGTAGTCAGCGTTTATACCCGGGTAGGCTGATAGGTTTAAAGGTGCTTGGGAATGTAAAGCAATTAATGCAATTGAAACACCGTTGCCAAGAACCTGGTCCATTAACAAAAGAGACTGAGACCATTCTTTAGCGTTGTTTGGTGAAATGCTGACGCTGTAATCTAAATCTATGTGTAGTTATTCAGCTGCGCGATGTTTCACCAAATCGTCCCATTTTAGTGAACCTATTCAAACTGCAACTATGGTGTGGTTAAAATATTCTTCGACCATGCATGCAATTACAAGTGATGCATCGTGTAGTTTACTAGGGCTGTGAATCTTTGGGTGTCCCACAATTCGATTCAATATCGATTCTTGGGGATACGATTCGATAATGTATCGATTTTTTTTTTTTTTATTCGATTATCGATTCAAAAACGATATTTTTCCGATTCAAAATGATTCTGTATTCATTCAATATATAGGATTTCAGCAGGATCTACCCCAGTCTGCTGACATGCCAGCAGAGTAGTAGATTTAAAAAAAAAAACAAAAAAACTTTTATAATTGTAAAGGACAATGTTTTATCAACTGATTGCAATAATGTACATTTGTTTTAACTATTAAACGAACCAAAAATATGACTTATTTTATCTTTGTGAAAACATTGGACACAGTGTGTTGTCAAGCTTATGAGATGCGATTCAAGTGTAAGCCACTGTGACGCTATCGTTCTTTTTTTATTATTTTTATAAATGTCTAATGATAATGTCAATTTGATAATGTTGTTGATAATCATTTTTGTTTCATTGATTTTGGTTTGTTTTTTTGTCGTGTTTGTGTCTCCTCTCAATTGCTCTGTTTATTGCAGTTCTGAGTGTTGCTGGGTCAGGTTTGGTTTTGGAATTGGATTGCATTATTATGGTATTGCTGTGTAGTGGTTTGTTGGATTGATAAAAAAAAAAAAAAAAAAAGAAATCTACTTTTTAAAAATGAGAATCTATTCTGAATCGCACAACGTAAACAATTCGATTTGTATTCGAATCGATTTTTTCCCACACCCCTATAGTTTACATATTAAACATTTTCTTTACATGTTAGAAAAGTACAGTATCTTCCACATGGCCCCTCACATGTTGTGTGCTCAGAGAATACCTCTCTTGAAAGTTGCAGTTATTTGGGTTCCAAGCAGAATGACCGTTCTCCTCTGACCTCCAGCAACCGCAATGTATTTTCACCCGGAGAATTGACACTTGAGTGGATATTTTCTCGTGTTTGCCACATCAGACCAATCTGGCACCCAATCTACGCGCACAATCACTCATTATGAATTTCCTCAATTAATCTTGCCTGTGTCTACAACACCAAAATGCGAACACGTGATTGACTGTGTTCGACAACAATTGGACACCTAATTGAGTAGTCAGCCCTTGTAATTACGGAAATTACTGTTGTCAGTCGCTCAGTTCCAAACAGTACTCCGATTCCCCGGCTTAGAAGGTACTCTCAATGGAAAAAAAATGTTCACGTTTTAACCTTCCTCTTGTGTTAGCTTTCTGTTACCATCTCTTATGTCAACGGGTCGGTTTTGACCCATGTCTTAAATCAGCTGTAAAATACACTGAAAACAATTATCTATCATCCAATTTGTTTCTCATCTCTTGGTTACCTCGTTAGGTTTCCTTATCCATGAAAATAATATTTTTGCTGTGGGCCATTGGGCCTTTTTTTTGTCAGTATACCCCTCGATTTCAATTGAAAAAAATGGTAAAACGAACCTCAAGAGAATCGTATAAATAAAAAAAAGGTTGTTGTGTTACCTGACCCTTACTGAGGGGTATTAGAACACATCTCTTAAATAAGTTAGTTTTATTTATTTTTTCATTTTAATAATGTTAACATAGTAACAACTCTATACTGAATTGACCTCAAATGTCTGGACATTTTAGTTTTTAAATGCATAAAAGAACCACATAAATTTTGTTTGTTTTTGTACTGGATAACAAGGTAAAATGAGAATCCACTAAAGCTCACATGATTGGGAGAGGAGCTGGCCATCAGTGTGTTCAGTTTTGGCTCTACTTAGTGCTTTATAGTCTTATTTTTATAACTGGGTCGAAACCGACCCTAACAACACCAAGGTCCTAATTTCAACCAGAGCATTTTATAATTTAGTGAAACAAAAAAAACAAGTTTTATTTTGTTGAAATAGAGGTTCCTGACAAAGTCAAAAAGCCTTGATGCATAAAAACAAATTTATGTGGTTCTTTTATGCATTTAAAAACTAAAACGGGTCGGTGCCGACCCTAACACAAGACGAAGGTTAAGAGAGAATATTCTTCTGTCCTTTTTCTTACCTCCTACCTATTTTTTTATTCCCAACCATCCAACATTTTGTCTCCCATAATTGCAGTGCCCTTGGGCTTTTGTCCGCCTTTGTCACATGACTTCCGGATAAAAGAAAGCATGAACAAACAAGCACTATGGACCATAGAGTGGTTGTATGTATGTACTGTCGTTGACTGCTGCAGATTGTTGCACTGAATGTAGGTCAATGCCTTTGAACAAAAAAGCTGCAACATCAAAAGTACCCAGAGAGACTAGGGAGTATTACATATTCCACTGCAGTGTAAATATGCATGTTTCTCTCATGAATAGTGCACGTTTATTGTATTATGCTTATTTTTTAGGAGCGGAGCCAAAGGGCCGTGCGGGTTACCCACCTGTGGCACCTAAGCCCTCGGCTGCACGAATGACCACAGGCACTGCTGGCCCTGAAGAGGCTGGGCAGGCAAGCCCGGTGGCGATGAAGAGGATGGTACCTGTTCAAAGCACCAGACCGCAGCCGAGTGTCACACCCTCGGTGGCTCCACAGGGTGAGTTTGAGGCAGTTCCAAAGCACGTCTGTTAAGATCCTTACTCCGATCTTCCCATATTATGGTTTATTGTTGCATTTTTGTATCACCTTGTTTGCTGTCTTTATTTTCTGTTTGGTCTGTCACCATGGTAGCTCATTAGTTCACCTGCTACAATCACGGTCCCTGCACACCTGTCACTGTTGATTACTTCCTTATTTAAGCTCGCCTTTTCTGTTCACTCATTCTCGGATCCTAATTTGCCCACGTGCAACAGTGACGACTCTCATCATTCTTCGTATGTATTTTCTCGCTAGCTCTCAAGCTATGCCACTTGTTTATTCCAGTTTTCATACTGATGATTTGATTTCTCGTTTGTGCCCTCGAGCCAAGTTTTAGTTTCCCAGTGTTATCCCAGCTTTCACACTAACGTCTTTTGTTTGCCTTCTCTTTACACCAGTGTTTTTGTTCCTAGCTTTTTATTATTTAATAAATCCATTTTATATCATACCTTTGCTGTGTTCTGCTTCGACGCATCCTTGGAAAAACCTCACCGGCATTACCATGCCGAAGAAGAGTCATCACAACGTCCTCATTTACAGTACTCAACTTGAGCCAAAATCTGTACGTTTGTAGGCACCGTGGGACGGGATGGAGGCGCTTACTCTTCTGGTGCAATCCCTTCAGAGCAGAGAGCGCCTCCTGCTGTAGGACAGGAGAGGAGGCAGCCGGCGGCCTACAGTGCTCCTCCCCCTCGACATCAACCTCCTCCGCCCGAGGAGGAAGAAGACGTCAACGACTATGACTCTGATGAAGCCAGTAAGTTCATCATCTGGTCACCTTTCACCAGATGAGCTGTTTTTTTTGTTGTTTTTTTAACCCTCTGGGGACATTCAATTTTAATTATCTTCAAAGCTAAACGGAACATTAAAGTCTTTAGGAGGGAAAAATATTTTGGATTCATATTTTTCTTAACTTTCATCTTCTCCAATTTCTCGAACTTCCCAAAAAAATATCAATCATTTTTCACACTTTTGTAGGCCTTTTGATGAGATGATGTCCCAGGTTTAAATGAATGAAATAAGTCACGTTATGCAAAGGTATACCAATTCAAAACTGGGACATCATTTGATCAAAGGGTTCAACTAAAATATGCCGACTACTGCCGTTTAAATGAAGAATGACTCATAATCATAATTTGGGGCGACATGGCGTAGTGGGTAAAACGGCCGTGCCAGAAACTTGAGGGTTGCAGGTTCGCTCCCCGCCTATTGACATCCAAGTCGCTGCCGTTGTGTCCTTGGGCAGGACACTTCCCCCTTTACCCCCGGTGCCGCTCACACTGGTGAATGAATGATGAATGAATGATTCGTGGTGGTCGGAGGGGCCGTAGGCGCAAACTGGCAGCCACACTTCCCTCAGTCTACCCCAGGGCAGCTGTGGCTACAGATGTAGCTTACCACCACCAGCTGTGAATGAATGATTGGTTCCCATTTCTCTGTGAGCGCTTTGAGTATTTAATAATAGAAAAGCGCGATATAAAATCTAATCCCTTCACGGTGGCAGAGGGGTTAGTGCGTCTGCCTCACAATACGAAGGTCCTGCAGTCCTGGGTTCAAATCCAGGCTCGGGATCTTTCTGTGTGGAGTTTGCATGTTCTCCCCGTGAATGCGTGGGTTCCCTCCGGGTACTCCGGCTTCCTCCCACCTCCAAAGACATGCACCTGGGGATAGGTTGATTGGCAACACTAAATTGGCCCTAGAGTGTGAATGTGAGTGTGAGTGTTGTCTGTCTATCTGTGTTGGCCCTGCGATGAGGTGGCGACCTGTCCAGGGTGTACCCCGCCTTCCGCCCGATTGTAGCTGAGATAGGCGCCAGCGCCCCCCGCGACCCCGAAAGGGAATAAGCGGTAGAAAATGGATGGATGGATGGATTATTTTTAATCCTTGCGAAGAGAAGGGGGACAGAACTGAGCACCTTGGTGTCGTTCTCGCCATTTTTGTGACTAAATTGGCTGTCAAAGTGCACCAACTTGTCAGATTACATCCTTTTTTCCTACTATTCAGATGAAAGGCATGATTTATGATCTAGAATAAACTTCCACAAGCAAGGAAGTGAGGAAGCTTACCACTAGATCAGGGGTCGGCAACCCGCGGCTCCGGAGCCGCATGCGATTCTTTGATCACTCTGATGTGGCTTAGCTGCAAAACTTGTCGACCCCCCGATTTTTCCGGGAGGTTATCGAATTTCAGTGCCTCTCCCAGAAACCTCACGGGGAAACCATTCTCTGATTTTCTCCCGGACATCAATACTGAGGGTGTGCCGTGTTGACGCGCCTGCAATTACACCATGGTATCTGCGTGCCGGCCAGTCACACGTAATATACTGTACCTGTTAACACACGTGAGCGACTGTAAGCCATACAGGTTACACTGAGAGTTGTGATATAAATAACTTTAACACTCTTACTAATATGTATCACACTGTGAACCCACACCAAACAAGAATGACAAACACATTTTGGGAGAACATCCGCACTGTAACATAACATAAACACAACAAAACAAATACCCAGAATCCCATGCATCCCTAACCCTTCCGGCTACATTATACACCCGCTACCACCAAACCCCGCCCCCCCAACCCGCCCACCTCAACAGACGCACGGGGGTGGGGTTTGGTGCTAGCAGGTGTATAATGTAGCCCGGAAGAGTTAGGAATGCATGGGATTCTGGGTATTTGTTCTGTGCCGACCCCTGCACTGGATGTAAGCTTAAGTACACATATAGTGATCACGGTGCTCGCTATAAATAGCGCCTATAATAACAATGTCACTAATACTTGGTTAATGTTCAAATCACAAAATCTAAATGGAGGATTGCAGACCCTTTTTGGATGATTTTTTAAAATGTTTTTTTTTTTTTTGTGGCATAGAGGACATCCGATCTGGCTTTTATGCTACCGATTCCGATACAGATCATCCATGTGTGAGATCGGCCGATCCCTAAAGGGAAGCACATGTATTAACTGTACATTTTTCAGTTAATTTATGGTTAATGCTATTGAATGTTTAACAATATCAACACACTAGTTTACCTAGTTCCTTTTTTTCTTTTATTACATGCAATTGTTTCAGCAAAACAAAATCGATAGTACACAAATACTAAACAAAAGTAAAAACTGTCTACTATTTATTTAAATACTTGAGTTTTTGCTGTCAAAGTCCTGCTGCGTCCAAGCAATTATTCCCTGAGTTTATAAACAAACACCCCCTAAAATATTGTTTGAGAAAATACAAATATTGACCTAATCACTTTAGTATTGCAAATTGTTATCGACACCACCAATTTATGAATCAATCTTACATGTTTACTGAGTGTGACAATGCTGACTTTCTAATCATTGTTATTTTATCCTCTCTTTACATTTTTTTAAATCTACGTGTTCTTTTCCTGTTAATATCTGCTTACTTTCTGCTATATTGTGGTTCCATAAGCACTTATTAAACATTATTAAGCTCTTATGTCTTGGTATTATTTACACTTAGCTTAGCGATTAGCTTAGCAATTAACATGCCTGCTCCTGGCTTGCTCTGTGTGTAACATGTTTAGCGTCATCCTCCAGTGATAATAGTACATAATAGGGATACTTAAAATAATAAATAAATACATTATTTGCCATAATGGAGGTGATTATTATTCGCTTAGGTAAGTGGCTCCTCACTGTGTATGGAGACACATAATTTGCTGCTGAATGCTAAAAAGAAATAGTGTCGAGTAGAGGCAATTTACATTTTTGATGGAGATTGAAAAGCATTGGAAATTGCTTATATTTTAAATGAAATCGGCCGATTCGGCCACATCCCTGATTTTCTCACATACATTTTAATGGCAAAATTAAGCCTTTTTCAAGTAGTTGTGTGTGTCACTAATTTTTAAGATTAGGTTCCATTTCGATAGACTTAAAGGAGCTGTTTGCAACCTTTTACATAGCTGTCTTTTGAAAGTGTTGTTGCTTTCAGCACGTAAACTATGACCCATGTAGCATGCACGCACATGCATTCGTTGTTTGTTATCAGCTTGTGATAGCGACTTGGCAACGTTTAGCTCCCAACATTATGTATCATACAATGTATTTTCTTACATAACAACTACATGGATGCAAAGGTTTGTGTACGGGTGTGTTCAAGACAGACCCAGACTTTTCCCTTGGGCCCACAAGCAGAAATCTAGCCGGTGGTTTTCTAGTTATATGCATTGGTTTGAAAAATGTTACTTTGAGCAAGTTGTCAACAGCCCCTTTCAGTATGTGTGATTAGTTTCTACGAGACCAGGCCAGGACATTTTTGTCAAGTTTGCATTCACAAGCAAAATGTTAATGTGCATTGTAAATTATTCAACAGCGCGGTCACCGTCTATGTATGGTCCCTTATCATATCAATCGATCAATAATGCAATAGCTTGATGTGATCCCAGAAGGGCCATTGGCTCTCTGCAGCAGAGGGCCACGAAACATTTAGCACACATAAAAGGCATAAAGCACAGGACACACAATTACAACCTTGACACCAGGAGCATAAAATACACAATGAGGTGTGTTGACTATTCTTGGTCTCTTTCAGCCACTCTGGGCTCTCTGGAGTTCAGTCTGATGTACGATCAGGAGAGCAACAGCCTTCACTGTAGCATCCTCAAAGCAAAGGTACCGCTCTCCTCATTCAATACTTGCACTCAGGGACAGAACCACTCCAATTAAGGCTGGAGTGTTAATAATTAATTAAACAAACCTCCTTTCGATGTGATTAGTACATGTGAATCAATGCATGTTTCCAGATTGACATTCTTTTAATCTCGTCATACATGACAGTAATTTGTGCTGTCAATTTTGACATATTGAATTTTCAGAACACTATTTTGAACCATGCATAGCTACTTTATTATTTATTACCATATTTACGTGAACTCAACATAGCTCTTCAGCATACTGTGTGTTATTTACGTTATCTGCATGTTTATTCCCAGGGCTTGAAACCAATGGATTCAAATGGACTGGCGGATCCTTATGTCAAGCTTCACCTGCTTCCTGGGGCAAGCAAGGTTAAATATTTTTTATAAAGTCCTCGCTCATATTTATTGTAATAATTGACATACTACAGTATCAGTGGTCACCAGCGTGAGGGGGGTCAAGTGGGATGGGCTTTTGTGAATTTTAACTATTTACTTTTTCTCTCATTCAAATATGTCATTTTTAAAAACTGACTCCCTAAATTTTAATACGAAATTAGAATAGCCATGAAAGTCGTCTTGAATCAAATTAAGAATGTCTAAGACTACTTTACAACACATTATCAAAGCCTACCTTTAAGACTTCACACACAGCACCAACATTTATGGAACAAGGATGGGGTATCAAAAACATATTTATTATGTTTTTACCTATCTGTGGCAGCATAAGAGAAAGTTGCGCATAACTGTGGTGCGTTCAATGACCCCGGACTAAAGTTACAAACTGAGGCGTCGCTACAGTATGTTTTAAAGACAGGAGAGTAAAGTCCCAGGAGCTACACCAATAACATTGTAATCATAATAATAATATATTATTATGATTTATAATATGGTGATATCCTATGTGTGTCAGCTAATCTCTACCTTAAGTAAATGAAAAGTTGACAGAACAAAACCTATTTATTCAGAGGTATTTATCTCGATATGTCAATTGCATCCATCCATCCATGTTCTACTGCTTGTCCCGTTCGGGGCATAGGGGTGCTGGAGCCTATCTCAGCTGCATTCGGGCGGAAGGCGGGGTACAGCCCGGACAAGTCGCCAGCTCATCACAGGGCCAACACAGATAGACAGACAACATTCACACTCACATCCACACACTAGGGCCAATTTAGTGTTGCCAATCCATTTTTTATGAGTCAAAAACCTAATTAAGGCTTTCACATGTGTTTTAAAGGCCTACTGAAATGAGATTTTCTTATTTAAATGGGGATAGCAGGTCCATTCTATGTGTCATACTTGATCATTTTGCGATATTGCCATATTTTTGCTGAAAGGATTTAGTAGAGAACATCGACAATAAACTTTGCAACTTTTGGTCGCTAATAAAAAAGCCTTGCCTTTACCGGAAGTAGCAGACGATATGCGTGTGACGTCACGGGTTGTGGAGCTCCTCACATCTGAACATTGTTTACAATCATGGCCACCACCAGCGAGAACGATTCAGACCGAGAAAGCGACGATTTCCCCCTTAATTTGAGCAAGGATGAAAGATTCGTGGATGAGGAAAGTGAGCGTGAAGGACTAGGAAAAAAATAAAAATAAAAAGACGAGGGCAGTGGGAGCAATTCAGATGTTATTAGACACATTTACTAGGATAATTCTGGAAAATCCTTCATCTGCTTGTGTTACTAGTGTTTTACTGAGATTATATGGTCGTACCTGTACAACCTGAAGGTCGGCCCCACACCTTTCTTCTGCACCAGTCGACGGGTTTTGGCGATGCCCATCTCTGCCCTTCCCAAGAGACCCTCTTCGAAACACGATCTTTCGGAATGATTGCCGTATAACACACTGTACTTTGTGTGTGTGTGGTCCAATCCAACCGTGTTCGCTTGACATCTCTATTCCATAGTAAAGTTTGACTGTCATCTTTCGGGAATGTAACAATGAAACACCGGCTGTGTTTGTGTTGCTAAAGGCAGCCGCAATACACCGCTTCCCACCTACGGCTTTCTTCTTTGACGTCTCTATTATTCATTGAACAAATTGAAAAAGATTCATCAACACAATTGTCCATAATACTGTGGAATTATGCGATGAAAATAGACTACTCATAGCTGGAACAAGATGTCTTCTACAATGCGTGACGTTTTAGCATGATACTTCCGCGCAAAATTTAAAATTGCAATTTAGTAAACTAAACCGGCCGTATTGGCATGTGTTGCAATGTTAATATTTCATCATTGATATATAAACTATCAGACTGCGTGGTCGGTAGTAGTGGGTTTCAGTAGGCCTTTAAAAAGCTGGTTTCAACCAAATCCATGCAGTAGTTTTAGTGCATGAAAACATACCAAGTGTGGGGTGGTGATGTTGGGTTTAAGGTGGAACTCGGGGGGGGGGGGGGGGGCTTAGAATTTTATGCTGCACTTCTGCCAGTAGCCTGAAGCGCGTTCCTTTGAACATGATTTTTTTCACGTCTTCTCTAAATTGAAATACGATTGAAAACGTGATAATATATATATATTTTTTTTTATTTATCCATACAATCCACTATTTAAGTTGGTGGCACCAGCACCTACATGCCTCGGCTTGTGTATAGTTCAAGAATTAATAAAGACGTTAATACTGGAAGGTGCCGCACCCTAGTATTTGAGAAGCACTGCTGTAGTACATGTCCTAATGAACAAAAGAGTGAAAAGCTATTGCTTTGGGCTTCTGGCTCTTTGCAAGCTCAAGCCTGGCACCTTGTGGTAAGGAGTGAGTAAAATGTTCACAAAAGAGGTGTGGTATCCATAAAGAAACCAACATAAATTAGGTCATGAATACTGTGGTGGCAGCACGGTGGTAGAGGGGTTAGTGCATCTGCCTCACAACACGAAGGTCCTGAGCAGTCCTGGGTTCAATCCCAGGCTCGGGATCTTTTTGTGTGGAGTTTGCATGTTCTCCCCGTGACTGCGTGGGTTCCATCCGGGTACTTTGGCTTCCTCCCACCTGCATTGACGTGCACCTGGGGATAGGTTGATTGGCAACAGTAAATTGGTCCTAGTGTGTGAATGTAAGTGTGAATGTTGTCTGTCTATATCAGGGGGCGGCAACCTTTACCACTCAAAGAGCCATTTTGACCCGTTTCACAAAATAAAGATGACAATGGGAGCCGCAACCTTTCTCGCTATTGTCTGCTGATGGTCACCCAGATAACAATAATAAGGGCATGCTATGAAGTCATTGCCTTTGACGCCTTCTACAACATGTACAAACAGCTTGCCAGCCCAGTAACATGTTGTACGTGTCTTTCGCTGATACACGTACACGACTGCAAGGCATATAGTCAACAGCCATACAGGTTACACTGAAGGTTGTGATACAAACAACTTTAACACTCTTACTAACATGCGTCACACTGTGAACCCACACCAAACAAGAATGACATATTCGGGAGAACACCCTCACAGTAACACAACATAAACGCAACATAACAATTACCCAGACTCCCAAGCATCCATGACTCTTTCAGGCTATATTTTACACCCCGCTAGCACCAAACCCGTCGGTTGAGGTGGGCGGGGTTGGGGGTTCGGGGGTTTAAAATATAGCCTGGAAGTGTCATGGATGCTTGGGATTCTGGGTAATTGTTTTGTTGCGTTTATGTTGTGTTACTGTGAGGATGTTCTCCCAAAATGTTTGTCATTCTTGTTTGTTGTGGGTTCACAGTGTGGCACGTATTAGTAAGAGTGTTAAAGTTGTTTATATCGCAACCTTCAGTGTAACCTGTAAGGCTGTTGACTATATCCCTTGCAATCTCGTACGTGTGACGATAGAAGCAACGAGATGCATGCGTCCGGCCGGCACGCAGATAGCAAGGTGTAAAGGCGGGCGATGACATGTTGTAGAGAACGTTAAAAGTAAAGCCATCACGGCACGCCCTCAATATTGTAGTCCGAGTGAAAATCCGAGAATATTTGCCCGGGTGATGTCCGGGAGAGGCACCACAATCCGGAAACCCCCCGAAACAATCGGGGGGTCGGTGATTATGCAGCTGGGCCACATCCGAGTGGCCAAAGAGCCGTGGGTTGCCAACCCCTGGTCTATATGTGTTGGCCCTGCGATGAAGTGGTGACTTGTCCAGGGTGTACCCCGCCTACTGCCCGAATGCAGTTAAGATAGGCTCCAGCGACCCCCCCCCCCCCCCCCCCCCCCCGCCAACCCAAAAGGCACAAGAGGTAGAAATGGATGGATGGATGGATGAATATTGTGTTGTCTTGCATGCATAAATATACATAAAAAGCATTCATGTGTGTTGTTCGAAATGACTGTCAGTCAACAAAGCTGCGCACAAAAACCTTGAGGAACACTCGCAACCCGGCGTGGAATGAGACACTCACCTACCATGGCTTGACCGACGAAGACATGCAGCGCAAGACCCTCAGGTGCATACAGCAAGTACACTTCAATTGTCTTTTCTTTAGTAATAAAACCTCCCCGTCTTTTGTCTCTTTTTCACAGGCTGTCGGTGTGCGACGAGGACAAGTTTGGCCACAACGAGTTCATTGGGGAGACCCGAGTGGCGCTGAAGAAGCTGAAGCTGAACCAGAAGAAAAACTTCAACGTGTGTCTGGAGAGAGTTGTACCAGTAAGTGAAGATGAGTTGCAGCCCTGCTTTTTGCTCCGCTTCTCTTGAATTCCTAACTAAACTGTGAGGTTCTTCCTCACAGACAAAGAGAACTGCAACAGCCGGTGGAGCTCGAGGCATCTCTCTCTACGAAGATGAGGTGAACCCGCTCTCTTTTTATAGAGCATGACCAAATGCAACATGTTTCTGCAGTTTGTCACAAAGTATACTTTAAATCTAACCTTTTTTCCTTTCTGCCGTGTTTTTGTAGTCTGCAAAAGATGGTGGAGAGGTTGAGGAACGCGGTCGCGTCCTTATCTACCTTATGTACAGCACCCAACAGAACCGCCTCATTGTGGGTGTTGTGCGCTGCGTTCATTTGGCCGCCATGGATGCTAATGGATACTCTGACCCTTATGTCAAAATGTAACCACATTTCGATCATATTCACACTGTAAATATATTATGGGATTTTTTTTGTTAAAGACATGTTTAAATGGGAACTGCACTTTTATTTTAATAGCATGTTTTTGAATTCTCATTTGTATAAATCTGCTTGTTCTAAATCAGGGGTCTCAAACTCAATTTACCAAGGGGCCACTGAATGCAGAGTCCGGGTGAGGCTGGGCCGCAAGAAAAATGTCTTAAAAAAATATTTCTTAAAAAAAATATTTTCAAATGTCTATTTTTATTTTAAACACAAAATAAAATCAAAATATAAATGAACAAAATGGGAATCAAGTAATGTGAGGCAATGCAATTTAAACAATAATTATTATTATTTATTTTTAATGAATTTATTAATCAATCCAACAAAAAAATACATAATAATGCAATCAAATTCCAAAACCAAACCTGACCCAGCAACACTCAGAACAGCAATAAACAGAGCAATTGAGGACACACAAACATGACACGGTACAATCTAAAAGTAGTGAAATAAAAATTAATATTATCAATATTATTACCAATTTCAAAATACTAGTGATTAAAAATACCTCATTGATATTACCATTAAAAACGTTAATACAAAAAAATAATTTAAAAAAAATGTACAATGCATCGCATCTCATAAGCTTGATAATACATTGTGTCCAATATTTTACACAAACATATAATAAGTCATATTTTGGTTCATTTAATACTTAAAACCAAATGCAGTTTTTTCTACTGATATCCTCTGCATAGCTTGTGTGTACCAGTCAGTATGAGTTGGACTATCAACATTTATCCATTTTTTTTAATATTACCCGTTTTGTTATTATGCATACTGAAAGAAATGCATTTTTACTCTTTGATGACACGCTACTAAATTGATGGAGATCCCCAAGAATACAAGTTTGCAATTTCATTGGGATGTTTATATTAAGGAATGTGATTGCTTCTTTTGTTGTTTTCAACCATAACTCTTTAATTCTCTGACGTTCCCACAGTAAATGAACAAGAGTTCCCTCAGATGCCCGACACTTCGTACATAACTTGCTATCTACTACACCAATTTTAAACAGCTGAGAAGATGTAAAATACAATCTATTTAATATCTTAAATTGAGTCAGCTTATCTTTAATGTTTCTAAAGGGCTTATTGGCATTTTTCCAAATATCATTCCATGATATGTCTCTTTCATCTAAAATGTTTTAAGTCCATCATCCATTTCCCAACACATGCATCATTTGCATTTCTAGTGTGGTGTTCATTTATTATTCCATAAAATAGTTTAATTTTTTAAATGTATCTTGATTAAAAAGTGCATCTTCCAGTTCATGTATGTTTAAAGACATATACTTTCAGAGTATATGCATTTATTTACAGCGTGTTTTAAAGAAAACAAAATTAAAAAAAATGATTTCTGGGTACATTATATTGATCAACTAAATCATTGAACGGTTTAAAATAGTTTTTATTAATAATATGATGAGGTTTAGTAATACCTCCTGTCTTTCCATGTTGTCCATTTAACCACATTTTTATTAATTATGATTTTAGGATTGTACCAAAGCGGTTAATTTACAGATGTCATTGGGGTTGATTCCTAGCATTTTCTGACACAGTTTTAGAATGTTAAAGGTGGCTTTTTATTGGGCTCTGCCTCAATTCGTTAGGTATTTTTTTTAATATAATATGAACTCCCCACACCAATGTCCAAATTCATTAACATATGTTTTTCTATGTTGATCCAATCCTTATCTGCAGAAGAATGAAATAAGTGGCTTGCTTGTTCACAACCAAAAGAGATATAATAATGTAACAAGTTTGGTAATTGTAGTCCTCCTTTATCTTGTGTACAAGACTATTGTAATTATACATTTATTTATATAGCGCTTTTTCTCTAGTGACTCAAAGCACTTTACATAGTGAAACCCAATATCTAAGTTACATTGAAACCAGTGTGGGTGGCACTGGGAGCAGGTGGGTAAAGTGTCTTGCCCAAAGACACAACGGCAGTGACTAGGATGGCGGAAGCGGGGATCGAACCTGCAACCCTCAAGTTGCTGGCACGGCCGCTCTACCAACCGAGCTATACCGCCCCAGACAACCGTATTATTATTATTATTTCTGACAGACAGGTGTCGCGGTGTGACTTCAGTCATGCACGTAAGAAAACCCTCGTCTCCATGGTAACGTTTCTGTCGCTTTCACTCATTTTCCGCTTTTCCACTAATGCAGGGGTAGGCAACCCAGAATGTTGAAAGCGGCATTTTGGACCCGAATAACAAAAATCGTCACTGTCTGGAGCCGACGGGAAGGAGGGGGGCTCGGTAGCACAATTAGCCCCGAACGTGTTAATATCACGACTAACATGTTACACGTCCGATTAGCCCAGCTACTCTCTGCCTCGCGGGCCGCAATTGGCCTGCGGGCTACTCATCTGGTCCTTACGGGCTACCTGGTGCCCGTGGGCACCGCGTTGGTGGCCCCTGCTCTAACCACTAGGCCACTGAGTAGGTTACAAGGTTTTAAGTTTGTAATGCAATAAGACATCAATCTGTACTGAAAAACATGAACATTTATAATACAGTATCTAAAGTATTAGCCCACATTTCACGTTTTGTTTGTACACAGCTGTTTCGGCGGTGTATGTAGTTGTAACAACACGCATGACGTTCTCCATGTATAAGGGTCAATATTATAGTGACTCACTTGATAGACAATTGTCTGTTTGGTCAAGCTGGCCGTGGATGTTTTTTCCCAGTTGATTTTGGGTATGCACATTACTAAAGTCGGCAAAACTTTGCTTCCAGCTCCACATTTGCACCAAAGTCACTCTCTCGACTTCCGCCTTTTCATCCCGTCATCATGCTCGCTTCTATAAGCAGCCGTTCATCCTCTCTATATTCAGCTTCAAAAATATAAGGTTGTGAATCCACATTTTCCCCAAAATAGTCGTCTTCATTGTATATTACTAAGTTTGCCATGATTAGAACACACTCGCGTTTGTGTTCGGAAGTAGGAAGTGTTTTGCTGTGGGATCAGGACTAAATGCGTTGAGGAAATACATTCTGGTAATGATTAAAATGACCAAAATACAGTAAATATTGTACAAATTACATATTGTTATAAACGTGTCTGTTACTACATATATTAAACGTTGATGGAGGGTTTTGAAGTTGTTTTAGAGGGCTTTGAAGGCTACAATTGTGACTCCTTGCAAGCATTTTTTATCATCTTTAGAATCCTAAAAAAAAAGACATGTTCTTTTCTCTCATGATTGTGAATATTAGGCAAAATTACAAGAAAAATGCAGTTCCCCTTTGAATTGTTTCCCTTTCTAACTTTATATTAAGGAACATTACGTTTTCGCACAATCCAACATGTATAAAAAGGAGTAGAAAGAAGCAGATCTTATTTAATCCTACCTCTTTTGTACATTTGTATTATTTTCCTGTATTTGGCTTTTTCATTTATGCTCCGAGTGCTCTTATTTTATTTTCTACTTCATGCGTTGCTTCCATTTTCACCTCTGATTGAGCGATGAGCCCTGATTCCCAATCGGTAGAGTATCTGCCAATGAAGGTTATGGAAAGAAAAACAATCTTTGTATATTTCAGTTATTTTCTCTGAAATATGCACAGAAAAAAAAAATATGCATTGAGGCTAGAGAGGTAATCAATAGATTGATAATAATAGATAGCTACAGCCCTAATTGAATATGTTAATGCATACTGTTTGCAAGTTCCTGGTGTTTCATTATCAAATATAGGTGTGACTACGAAGCACATTTATACGGAGTTATGGAAAAAGAAGATAATTAAAGTATAATTTAATTTGTCTCCTAAAGTTGAAATATTGGGTGGATCGTATGTGGTTCACTGTGACATTTGTCGGCATACTTGCCAACCTTGAGACCTCCGATTTCGGGAGGTGGGGGGTTGGGGGTAGGGGGCGTGGTTGGGGGCGTGTTTAAGAGGGGAGGAGTATATCTACAGCTGTTGTGTGCGAAGTTGTGCACTGCGCTCTCTAAAAGCCGTAGATATTATTGTCACATATGCATGATTAATTGAAACTTTTATTAGTAGATTAATAGACGCCAGCGCCCCCCGCGACCCCAAAAGGGAATAAGCGGTAGAAAATGGATGGATGGATGGATTAGTAGATTACACAGGACAGTACATATTCCGTACAGTTGAACACTAAATGTTAACACCCGAACACGTTTTTCAACTTGTTTAAGCCGGGGTCCACGTTAATCAATTCATGGTACAAATATATACTATCAGCATAATAAAGTCATCACACAATTTAATCACCATAGTATATACATTGAATTATTTACATTATTTACAATCCGGGGGTTGGGATGAGGAGCTTTGGTTGATGTCAGTACTTCAGTCATCAACAATTGCATCAACAGAGAAATGGACATTGAAACAGTGTAGGTCTTACTTAGTAGTATATGTAAAGCAAGCAGAGAACATATGTAGTTCAGATAGCATAAGAACAAGTATATACATTTGATTATTTACATTAGGTTATTTACAACCCGGGGAAATGGGATGTGAATGGAGGAGGGTATTAGTAAAAGGTTGAAGATGCCTGAATGTGTTGCCTTGAGGTGTTGTGGTGCATGTAAAGTAGATGGCTGTATTTTCCTGTTTAAGAGTGTCACAACATTGCTGTTTACGGTAGACGAAAACGTGACTGCTGTAGTTGTGTGTTGTTACCGCGCTGGGAGGACATTAATGAAACTGCCTAACAATAAACCCACATAGGAGAACTCGTCCTTGATCATTCTACAGTTATAACGGCATTGGGCAGACACGCTGTTTATATTGTGGGAAAGCGTACTTGAAAACAGGCTGTCTTCACTCAGGTCCGCATGGAGCTGGAGGGGACGTGGCCTCCAGCTCCGCCTGAATTTCAGGAGAAAATTTGTCCCGGGAGGTTTGGCAAGTATGTTTGTCGGCGGTATAGCTCGGTTGGTAGAGTGGCCGTGCCACCAACTTGAGGGTTGCAGGTTCGATCCCCGCTTCCGCCATCCTAGTCACTGCCGTTGTGTCCTTGGGCAAGACACTTTACCCACCTTCTCCCAGTGCCACCCACACTGGTTTCAATGTAACTTAGATATTGGGTTTCACTATGTAAAGCGCTTTGAGTCACTAGAGAAAAGCGTTATATAAAACCTAATTCAGTTCACTTGTCATGCCAACTAATTGGCGGGAATGCTTGTAATCTACATTTTTCTTTGCAATTTAAAGGCCTACAGAAATGAAATTTTCTTATTTAAACGGGGATAGCAGGTCCATTCTATGTGTCATACTTGATCATTTCGCGATATTGCCATATTTTTGCTGAAACGATTTAGTAGAGAACATTGAGAAAGTTCGCAACTTTTGGTCGCTAATAAAAAAGCCTTGCCTTTACCGGAAGTAGCAGACGATGACATCAGCAGTGTGAGGGCTCCTCACATCCTCACATTGTTTATAATCATAGCCACCAGCAGCTAGAGCGATTCGGACCAAGAAAACGAAAATTTCCCCATTGATTTGAGCGAGGATGAAAGATTAGTGGATGAGTATATTGAAAGCAAAGGACTAGAAAAAACAAAAAAATAAAGTTTAAAAAAAAAGGCGATTGCATTGGAAGCCATTCAGATGTTTTTAGACACATTTACTAGGATAATTCTGGGAAATCCCTTATCTTTCTATTGTGTTGCTAGTGTTTTAGTGAGTTAAATAGTACCTGATAGTCATCAAAGATCAATAAAGTGCATTCACAGCACTCATATGGATGGCCAGTCCATATATGTACACAATTAGCTGTCAGAATAAAAGGTTTAATGGAGAAATAACATTAAAATGAATAACTCTGCTACTTCTTGTGTGTGTAATTTGCAGAGTTCTGAAACCTGACATGGGGAAAAAGGGCAAGTGCAAAACCCAGATCAAGAAAAAGACTTTAAACCCAGAGTTTAATGAGGTTTGATGCTCAAATGCAAATTTGTGTTGAAACAATTT
The DNA here is from genome assembly GCF_033978795.1 of Nerophis ophidion. NCBI lineage: Eukaryota > Metazoa > Chordata > Actinopteri > Syngnathiformes > Syngnathidae > Nerophis > Nerophis ophidion. The sequence goes on along the minus strand of NC_084617.1, from coordinate 61,046,586 downwards.
GATGATGACTGTTTTGATGATGTTTCAGGAATTCAGCTTTGACATTAAACACAGTGAACTGGCCAAGAAGACTTTGGATGTCTCCGTGTGGGATTATGACATTGGGAAGTCCAACGACTACATCGGTAAATATGATCTAACCAGGATTACCTAAACCAGGGGTGTCAAAGTGGTAAAATCATGGCATGGTTACTTAAAAATAAAGACAACTTTATGTTATTTTCTTTGTTTTACCTTGGCAAAAAAAAAAAAAAAAATAGAACAAGCACATTCTAAAAACAAACAAATCACAAATAATCCTCTGGACAAAACACGTTGAAAATTCTGAGGAAATTGGTGCAACTTCAAAAACACAATGAGCCAAGACTTTGTGTCAGTGTATCTACAAAGACAGTATTAAAATTAAATCAGTCTTTCTTGGATTGAATAAAAACACAACATAGACTTAGACTTCCTTTTTATTGTCATTCAAATTTAAACCTTTCAGCACAGATAAGAACGAAATTTCGTTACATAAGCTCATGGTAGTGCAGGATAAAAAAAAGCAATAAGTTGCATATAATTAAATAAATATATATAAATATATATATATATATATATATATATATATATATATATATATATATATATATATATATATATATATATATAATAAATTAATCTAAATAAATAGATTACTGTACAGATAAATATATTGCACTTTTTCACATGCGTCCACGTTTATGGATATATGTTATATTGTCTTTTTTATTCCAGCGAGTTAATCCATTTTGGGGGGAGTTAAGGGGATAATTTAATCATGATGCGTTCAAGAGTCTTACGGCCTGAGGGAAGAAGCTGTTACAGAACCTGGAGGTTCTGCTTCGGAGGGTGCGGAACCTCTTTTTAGAGTCCAGCAGTGAAAACACTCCTTGGTAGGGGTGGAAAGAGTCTTTGCAGATTTTCTGAGCCCTGGTCAGGCAGCGGCTTTTTGCTATCTCCTGGATAGGAGGAAGAAGAGTCCTGATGATCTTTTCCGCCATCCTCACCACTCTCTGGAGAGACTTCCAGTCTGAGGCATTGCAGGCTCCAGTCCAGACAGAGATGCTGTTGGTCAGAGATGTAAACATGTAAACTCTTCTAGGTATAAAATCCCTCCTTTGTCAAGTCCACGTATCAATCCAGAGCTAACTCAACAAACCGTAAGAAATGGAGGTAAAAATTATTCAAAAGGGTTAAATTCACTCTTCTCGTGCGCGACAGAGACGTTTTGGGGGCAACGAGGGTGCCAAATGACGACGTATTCGAAGCAGAAGGCATAAAACGGCAGGTTTTAAGTTTCACGTGGTTTGAGGATGAGGAGCCACAGTCCCCCTTTACTGTGTACCTCTTTCTTGTCCCTGGTATAAACAGTTTGCTTGCCTAACAGAATTGCTATTGTGACATCCAGTGGACACTTTTAGAACAGCAGTTTCTTTTGTTAAAAAAAAATAAAGCTGCTCACTTTTATACTTTGCAAACTCATCAGGCCGAATAAAATCTGTTCATACGTTTAACACCCCTGACCTAAAGAAAACTACTGCCAACTGTTTTATAATTACTGTCCCTCCAGGTGGCTGTCAGCTGGGCATCACTGCCAAAGGAGAGCGGCTAAAACACTGGTATGAGTGTTTGAAGAACAAGGACAAGAAGATTGAGCGCTGGCACACCTTGGTGAACGAAAACCACACCGCTAGTGATTAACAACGTGTAACAAACACAGCATGAGCTAAAAACATCCTCTTATGGTCTGTATTCACTTCCTTGCGCACCTTTTCTACACTGCGTTCTTTTGATTTGATTTCACTCGACAGTTGACACTGCTCTTAATCGATACTCAGTCCACCGAGGCTATGTCCACAGACACACATGTAATTTTAAAAACAGACTCCAGGGTAAAAAAAAAAAAAAAATTGAAAAAAAATTTAATCTCAGTCCACACCAATGGCCTTTAATTACGAGAAAACACAGTCGAGCGCAGAGTTTGCATGCGGAGGAAAATGTCAAAGCATATGGAAAAAATACTCGTGTTTATGTGGATTTAGCCAGACACGTCATAAAGGTGTCCTTATATGCGTTGACAAACAGCAGCACAAAGACCCTAATCAGTCCCTCCAGAATTAGGGTTAGTCCACAATTGCGCCAATTCACCGCAAATTCGAACAATTTTCTAATGGCCACAAATTCCCCGTCCATTTTGGTCAATCACCATCATTTTCGCCAATTGATTTTGTCTTGGCGTGGCACTCAAACGTTCTCATCAACTCTCTCTGTTATAGTGTAGACCAGGGGTCGGCAACCCAAAATGGTGAAAGAGACATATTGGACCAAAAATACAACAACAAAAAATCGGTCTGGAGCCGCAAAAAAATCAAAGCCTTATATAAGTCTTATAATGAAGGCAACACATGATGTGTCTATATTTGCTATATTAGCCTACTATCAAAGGCTGACGTAAATCTCCATTGACAGAAATGTTGTGTTTTTTTTATTGTACACATTTTTGCAACATTGGAAAACATTAGTAAAATGGAGGCTTCTCAAAGGGTGGGATAACTTGCAGTCATGGATTGACCAAATATGCCCGATTAGCACTCAAGCAAGTCAATGAAATCAACAATGCACACCTTTGTGCATTCACGCATAGCATAAAACTTTTGGTGGACAAAATGAGACAAAGGAGTTAGTGGCATAAAACTTTAAAAAAACTTCTGAGGCAGCATCAGAAAAAGTTACAAACTACGATGAGTTCAAGGATCGCTGACATTAGTAGGACAAAACGGTGCTTTCCAAATACTCATCAGTGAAGCACGTATAATATAAACAGTGGGATTTCCAACAATTAAGGTTTTTGTCATTTTTGTTCTCCTACAAAAAATATATTTTTCTTCATCTTTTTCCATTTTTACACATCTCTGAAAGAGGTCTAGGGAGGCGTTAAAGTGCCGCATGCAGCTCTAGAGCCGCAGGTTGCTGACCCCTGGTGTAGACTAAACAGAAACAGTAACTTGTAACAATATATCAACTCTTTCATGCTCAAACGACACAATTGTGATCCTCACCTGTGGATTAGATTTACTTTCGGTTGCTGTCTACGGCGCTAAAACTTCAAGATAATGTAGTATGTAAACTTTTGCCTCATAATTTACATGTATTTATATGTTTAATCAATTTTTATCTATCCAGAATAAGTCATTTAAGAACAGTCTTATTTGAAAGCATATACCAACAAAAATGCTAGCTCTTTTCGCTAATTTTGCAGGTATAAACATCATATTTTGGTACTTGGTGTAAGCTAATTGTTCACATGCAAACTAGATTGAAATTTTTAGATTAGATTTAGGTTTATTGGTCCCCGTTGGGGAAATTCATTTTCACTGCCGTACATTTAAACATATAGACATTACACATCACAAAGCAAAAATAACAGAAAGACATCATACATAAATGTTAGTTTGCCAGCTTTTTTTTTTTTAGCTTATTTTAGAGATACACTTCTTAAAGTTACATATTTTGTTACTAATAATAATAATACATTTTATCTTAGCGCTTTTCTGAGCACTCAAAGACGCTTTACAGGATAGTACTTGACGCTATATGGCTAGCGTGCTAAATATTAGCATTTCTAGTTAGATTTTCAGCATTCACACACAATCTGTGCCCAAATTGCATTTTCTAGTTACCATTGTTAGTTATAGTGAATTGAGAGAGAACAGTAATTTAACAATGAGCACTCAGTGATTTTACTCCCATCAATAATCTACTTTTAAGTATGTGTGGTATGGAACAATTAAAACGTCAACACGGTATTTGTTTTCCAATGTTTCTTGAAATCCTGGGCTTTTTGAGGTTAAGGTTACAAGAAAACTTTATGGCACAATTGTTGTCCTCCCTCGGGCGGCGTGGCACGGTTGGGAGAGTGGCCATACCAGCAACCTGAGGGTTCCTGGTTCGATCACCACCTTCTACAAAACCTTATCATGTCCGTTGTGTCCTTGAGCAAGACACTTCACCCTTGCTCCTGATGGGTGAGTGTTAACAACATTGGGAAACATTAGTAAAACTTCTCAGAAGGTGAGATAACTCCTGGAAATGACTGTCTTCGAATGGCCAAAGGCTGTCTTCTTCTAATGGATTTATTACAATCTTTGCTGTGGTCTGGAGCAACATGACGCACAAACAACTATCAGAAATGCAGCCAATATTACATACAGATAATGTGTCATGAAACATGGCAAAATAAACGCAATACCCACAAAGGAAATTAAATTAGCTCATATACAGCTACAAATGAGGCATAATGATCAGAGGTGGGTAGAGTAGCCAGAAATTGTACTTAAGTAAGAGTACTGTTACTTTAGAGATGTATTACTCAAGTAAAGGTAAGGAGTAGTCAACCAAATATTTACTTGAGTAAAAGTAAAAAGTATGTTGTGAAAAAACTACTCAAGTACTGAGTAACTGATGAGTAACCTGATTACGGCAACAAATAATGCACAACAACATAAAAATAGCAATGAGCAAATTCAGAGCCAGGAATATCTCTTAAGCAACTAAAAAAATAATATATATTAAATAATAATACATTAAAATAAAATTTAAAAATGGCACATTGAGCCACAATAACTTAACAGCACCATAGCCTCAGTAGGCATTCATTGATTTGATAGATTGATTGATTGATTAAAACTTGTATTAGTAGATTGCACAGTACAGTACATATTCCGTACAATGGACCACTAAATGGTAACACCCCAATAAGTTTTTCAACGTTTATCAATTACTTAGTAAATGACCAAGTCGAGGTGATCTACCTCATATATACATATACATACACACATATCATTTATACACACACATATCATACATACACACACAAATCATTTATTCACACACATATCATATATATATATATATATATATATATATATATACATATGTATATATGTATCTACATACATTTATACATACAGTATATAATTTATATTTATTTATTTTGCCGTTTTTGTTCACATGTTAAAGGTGTTTTAATGAATATACATGCATGTTTAACATATAGATTCCTATCTTTCATGAAGACAAGAATATAAGTTGGTGTATTACCTGATTCTGATGACTTGCATTGATTGGAATCAGACGTCCACATTTTCAAATGGAGGAGAAAAAATGTTCCTCTTTTCTGTCTAATACCACATGAAAGTCGTTGGTTTTTGGCATCTTATTTGTCCAGCTTCCATATTCGTTTTTATACACTTTACAAGAAATACATTGGCAACAAACTCCGTAGTTTGCTAGCTTGTTTGCGCTGGCTTTCGGAGACTCTTATTTTGTTAGCGCAGGCGCGATGGAGCGGCACTTTTATTGTGAAGACAGGAACTGTGCGATCAGTCTTTAGGTTTTTGACGGGAGGTACGGTTGATATAAAAAGTGTCTTTTTTCCTTTACACTTTTGATTGATTGATTGAAACTTTTATTAGTAGATTGCACAGTACAGTACATATTCCGTACAATTGACCACTAAATGGTAACATCCCAATAAGTTTTTCAACTTTTTTAAGTCGGATTCGACGTGTGACCGTCATGTGACCGCCTGGGTCTGTTTGATTGGTCCAACGTCACCAGTGACTGCATGTGATTGGTGAAACGCCGGCATGCGTAGATCTTACTTTGAAGCTCCGTCATTAACCAAAACAAACATTAATAGATTGATAAAAAAAAGTAGCGAGTAGCGAGCTGAATGTAGATAAATGGAGCGGAGTAAAAGTAGCGTTTCTTCTCTATAAATATACTCAAGTAAAAGTAAAAGTATGTTGCATAAAAACTACTCGTAGAAGTACAATTTATCCCAAATGTTACTCAAGTCAATGTAACGGAGTAAATGTAGCGCGTTACTACCCACCTCTGATAATGATGCAATATTTACATACAGATAGCCTAAATAGCACATTAGCATCGATTAGCTTGCAGTCATGGAGTGACCAAATATGCCTGATTAGCATTTAACACAAAACGATAACATCAACTAAGCTCAGTTTGGTGCATTCACGCACAGTAAAAAACGCTTGGTGGACAAAATGAGAAAAGAGTGGCATAAAACACGTCTTTCTGTGGCAGAGTTGGAGAAAGTTGTACATGTAAATAAAGTCACCATCCACACAATGGTGAGTTCAAGGGCCGCTGAAATTAGTAGGACAAAACGGCGCATGAACACAAACTACAGATGTCCGATAATATCGGAATGCCGATATGTTACAAAAAGTAAAATTTATGACTTTCTAAAATGCCACTGTGTACACGGATGTCGAGAGGAGTACAGAGCGCCAATAAACCTTAAAGGCACTGCCTTTGCGTGCCGGCACAACATAATATCTACGGCTTTTCAAACAGACAAGTGAATGCATGGCATATTTGGTCAACAGCCATTCAGGTAACACTGAGGGTGGCCGCATAAACAACTTTAACACTGTTACAAATAAGCGCCACACTGTGAACCCACACCAAACAAGAATGACAAACAAATTTCGGGAGAACATCCACACTGTAACACAACATAACAAATACCCAGAATCCCTTGCAGCACTAACTCTTCTGGGACGCTACAATATACATCCCCACTACCGCTACCCCGCCCACCTCATCCTCCTCATGGTCTCTCAGGGAGAGCATGTCCCAAATTCCAAGCTGCTGTTTCGAGGCATGTCAAAAAAAATAATGCACATTTTGACTTCAATAATAAATATGGCAGTGCCATGTTGGCATTTTTTTCCATAATTTGAGTTGATTTACTTTAGATAATATTGTTACATTGTTTAGTGCATCCAGCGGGGCATCACAACAAAATGTTAATTCCACGACTGTTTATATCGGTATCGGTTGATATCAGAATCGGTAATTAAGAGTTGAACAATATAGGATATGGGCAAAAAAGCCATTATCGGACACCTCTAACACAAACATCTTAAAACAGTGGGCTTTCTAACAATTAGGAAGGTTTGTGTCGTGTTAGTCCTCCGACAGAAACCATATTACAACAAAAAATATATTTTTCACCCCATTTTTTTCCATTTCCTTACATTTTTGAAAAAAAAGCTCCATGCCGCATGTGGCTCTAGAGCTGCGGGTTGCTGACCCCCGGGTTAAGGTTACAAGAAACACGTAAGACATTAATTAATAAAACCACAAGTTGATTCAAAGTTTTTGGAAAAAAAAAAAAGGCCTCAAAATGTCGCAACTTTTGCCGAAACTTTCTAAAAAAAAAAAATACAAAAAATGCTTAAAAGGCTACCGCGAATTCAACAATCACAAAAAAATCCCACAAAATCCTGGAGGGACTGCATAATACTGCTCAGTGCTGTTTATAGAGTGTTGAGCCCGAGACAATGTTTACTTGAGAGGCATTGAACAAGAAAAGCAATATGTTATCATGAAAGCAGAGTGCTTACGCCTAAACATCCATCGCGTTGATTTCCGGTGTGATGATGTCACGCCTGACACTTGAACTGTATAAGCATGCCACAACATCCACCTGCCCACTGCTCTCCTGAACATAATGTACATAACCATGAAGAAATGTTTACATTCTGATACATTGCTCAGGTTAGGATGAAAAAAAAAAAGATATATAGGTGACTCATGAGTATTTGGATCTTTCACCGGTTGATGTTATTTTGTGATTAGAGCACACCAAGTTAAATATTAGGAGTGTGTGTGTGTGTGTGTGTACTGTATGTATGGTAAATAAGCTGTGACATTTAAAGGCCTACTGAAATGAGATTTTCTTATTTAAACGGGGATAGCAGCTCCATTCTATGTGTCATACTTGATCATTTCACGATATTGCCATATTTTTGCTAAAAGGATTTAGTAGAGAACATCGACGATAAAGTTTGCAACTTTTGGTCGCTAATAAAAAGGCCTTGCCTGTACCGGAAGTAGCAGACGATGTGCGCGTGACGTCACGGGTTGTAGGGCCCCTCACATCCTCACAATGTTTACAATCATGGCCACCAGCAGGGAGAGAGATTCAGACCGAGAAAGCGACGATTTCCCCATTAATTTGAGCGTGTAAGAAAGATTTGTGGATGAGGATAGTGAAAATGAAGGACTAGAAAAAAAAAAAGGTGAGGGCAGTGGGAGCGATTCAGTTATTAGACAGATTTACTAGGATAATTCTGGAAAATCCCTTATCTGCTCATTGGGTTACTAGTGTTTTAGTGAGATTATATGGTACCTGAAAGTCGGAGGGGTGTGGCCACGGGTGTGGTGACCGCCAGTGTCTCCGGTGGGAGGAGGCAAGAGAGTCCGCAGCTGCAGGAGGACGCAAGCTCCGCTCATGTCTACGGTAAGAGCCGACTTATTACCACAATTTTCTCACCGAAACCTGCCGGTTGACATGTGGTCGGGAACCATGTTCGCTTGACCGCTCTGTTCCATAGTAAATCTTCACCTTCGGGAATTTAAACAAGGAAACACCGGCTGTGTTTGTGTCGCTAAAGGCAGCTGCAATACAACTCTTCCCACCTCCATCTTTCTACATTGACTTCTCCATCATTAATTGAACAAATTGCAAAAGATTCAGCAACACAGATGTCCAGAATACTGTGTAATTCTGCGATTAAAGCATACTACTTATAGCTTGGATCGGGCTGGAAAAAAATGTCCGCTACAACCCGAGACGTCACGCGCACGCTTCATCATACCGACGTTTTCAACAGGATACTTCGCGCAAAATTTAAAATTGCAATTTAGTAAACTAAAAAGGCCGTATTGGCATGTGTTGCAATGTTAATATTTCATCATTGATATATAAACTATCAGACTGCGTGGTCGGTAGTAGTGGGTTTCAGTAGGCCTTTAAGTTGGTGATAATTGGCACTCTAGCAGGTTTTATACGTCAGTTTTTACATGGAATGCGCACAGTTAGCAAATTAGCCAGGAAGTATTTCTGCAGCTTTTACCTGCATGCACTGTGCTCGTGACTCTCATGTGCCTGCGGCAGTAGTGGCCCACTCTTACCCCGACACACCATTTTTGCACAATGCAGGGTTATTCTGCCACTCCCCCCCCCACTAACCATTCACGGCTTTAGCCTGTGCTCAAGGATCACCGCAAACCAAGGAAAGCACACCGAACAAAGTGGAATGACCTCGATCTATACAGCTGTTCGCTTAAGTTAGTCCAAATACAAAAAAAACAGGAGTTCTATGCATGGCGTTTATTGTAGTACAAGTAGTATACAAATCCATATAGCGAGATGTATACGGTTCCTGTATATCTAGTCATATACAGTATATATACTTTGTGAGAATAATGCTGACTACCATTGATGTTTACAATGCTTCATTCACAAGAGGCCATGTTCTGCATGACGGTGGCGTCATTTGACTCAACGACTTATTTGATAAGCTTCTAATCACATGAGCAAGGCTCTAACTGGTAGCAGATTTAAAGAGAGTCTTTCATCACTGTCTTGTTGTCTCCGCACAACATCCCTGCTCCTTGTGGCGGCGTGCAAAGCACCTGCCAGTAGCATCTTATATAACGTTAGCCGATTCCGTGCTGCTTTTGGCAACAGCGGCCATTACCTGAAATCAACACAGGTCACGTTTGATTGATTGTTTGCTTTTAAGAGGCTTCTCTCAGAGCTAAAACGGACAGCTAATGTATCTTCTACTTCATCCTGCAAGTCTCTGTTGTTGTAAATAGAGTAGTGCATGCACTGGGAACATGTATGTTTGCACAAAATGTTGCATGTGAAAATTTTGCAGCGTTAACACAGGTCAATAAAGACAAATAAAAGCTTTTTTTGTGTGGTTGCGGGTATTTCGGCATCTGAAAAGAGAATTACAGCCTTTGTGGATCAATGAATGTACAAACCCCGTTTCCATATGAGTTGGGAAATTGTGTTAGATGTAAATATAAACCGAATACAATGATTTGCAAATCCTTTTCAACCCATATTCAGTTGGATGCACCATAAAGACAACATATTTGATGTTCAAACTCATAAACTTTATTTTTTTTTTGCAAATAATAATTAACTTTGAATTTCATGGCTGCAACATGTGCCAAAGTAGTTGGGAAAGGGCATGTTCACCACTGTGTTACATCACATTTTCTTTTAACAACACTCAAACGTTTGGGAACTGAGGAAACTATTTGTTGAAGCTTTGAAAGTGGAATTTTTTACCATTCTTGTTTTATTTCGAGCTTTAGTCGTTCAACAGTCTGGGGTCTTGTTGTCTTATTTTACGCTTCATAATGAGCCACACATTTTCGATGGGAGACAGGTCTGGACTGCAGGCGGGCCAGGAAAGTACCCGCACTCTTTTACTACGAAGCCACGCTATTGAAACACGTGCCTTGGTATTGTTTTGCTGAAATAAGCAGGGGCATTCATGATAATGTTGCTTGAATGACAACATATGTTGCCCCAAAACCTGTATGGACAATTGAGCATTAATGGTGCCTTCACAGATGTGTAAGTTACCCATGCCTTGGGCACTAATACACCCCCATACCATCACAGATGCTGGCTTTTGAACTTTGCGCCTATAAGAATCCAGATGGTTGTTTTCCTCTTTGTTCCGGAGGACACCACGTCCACAGTTTCCAAATAGAATTTGAAATGTGGACTCGTCAGAACACTTTTCCACTTTGCATCAGTCCATCTTAGATGAGCTTGGGCCCAGCGAAGCCGGCGGCGTTCCTTTGTGTTGTTGATAAATGGCTTTGGCTTTGCACAGTAGAGTTTTAACTTGCACTTACAGATGTAGCGACCAACTGTCGTTACTGACAGTGGTTTTCTGAAGTGTTCCTGAGCCCATGTGGTGATATCCTCTACACACTGTCGGTTTTTGATGCAGTACCGCCTGAGGGATGAAAGGTCCGTAATATCATCGCTTAGGTGCAGTGATTTCTCCAGATTCTCTGAACCTTTTGATGATTTTACTGACCGTAGATGGTAAAATCCCTAAATTCCTTGCAGTAGCTCGTTGAGAAATGTTGTTCTAAAACTGTTCGACAATTTGGTTACAAATTGGTGACCCTCGCCCCATCTTTGTTTGTGAATGACTTAGCATTTCATGGAAGCTGTTTTTATACCAAATCATGGCACCCACCTGTTCCCAATTAGCCTGCACACCTGTGGGATGTTCCAAATAAGTGTTTGATGAGCATTCCTCAACTTTATCAGTATTTATTCCCACCTTTCCCAACTTATTTGTCACGTGTTGCTGGCATCAAAGTCCAAAGTTCATGATTATTTGCAAAAAAAAAAAAGTATCAGTTTGAACATCAAATATGTTGTCTTTGTAGCATATTCAACTGAATATGGGTTGAAAATGATTTGCAAATCATTGTATTCTGTTTATATTTACATCTAACACAATTTCCCAACTCATATGGAAACGGAGTGTGTACATATCACAGTAATTTAAAGAAACTAGGGCTGTCAAAATTAAGACAATGTGGATTTTAAAGTTAGTTAAAGTCCCAACGATTGTAACACACACACTAGGTGTGGTGAAATTTGTCGTCTGCATTCGACCCATCCCCTCGTTCACCCCCTGAGAGGTGAGGGTAGCAGTGAGCAGCAGCATGGGCAGCGCTCGGGAATCATTTGGTGATTTAACCCCCAATTCCAATCCTTGATGCTGAGTGCCAAGCAGGGAGGCAATGGGTCCCAATTTTTTGTAGTCTTTGGTATGAATTGGCCGGGGTTTGAACTCACAACCTACCGATCTCAGGGCGGACACTCTAACTCAGGGGTGTCCAAAGTGCGGCCCGGGGGCCATTTGAGGTCCACAGATAATTGTTTACTGGCCCGCCACACATTCTGGAAATGCTATTGCAAACATTTAAAAAAACATAAAAAAAAAGTGGAATGAGGTGAAATTGAACTAGAAAAAGTTGCAATGTTGACACAAAGCTGCCAATACAGGCTGTTTTCTTTTTTCTATATTTATTTTTCTTTTTTTGTCATTGCTCCAAAAAAAAATACAAAAAAAGTGTGAATTATTGACCTATTCAAGGCTCCAATTATTTCAAATATTTTATGTGGAAAATAGTGTATATATTGTGTGGTTGCCATATAAAAACATAATTTTCTTTGACAAAAGAGAATAAAACAAACAAAATAAGAGTTCAAACATGAAATCGACAGATATATCTGAAGTGGATCTTGTAACTTAGGTGTTGAAAGTAAAAATAAAAATAAAAATGTTTCACTTTATGAGTGAGGCACCTTTTGGATCCCAAATATATTAAATGGGATTTTATTTATCTTTTCACTGATTACTAAAAAATTATAATTAATTATAATCACTGGTGTCCTGCATTATTGATCTTTTTAAGGCTCTAATTACTGCACATCAAACATTGCTTTCTGAATGTTTTGGGCAGCGGGGGAAATACTGCATATTTCAGTTTTATTATAAAAAACAAAACAAAGTTGTCTTTGACAGAAAAGGCATAAAACCTTTATTTTTTATTTTTTACTTAATATCAACCTGAAGTTGATCCACTGTAGAGATTTACTGTAAGCGTTAAATAAAAAACATTTAAAAAATGTCAATTTAACTTGTTTTTAACATTTTAATAACTGAACCCTTTATGGTCCTTGGGAACCCTAAAAGTAAACAAAAAAAAAAATCCATATATTTTGTTATGATTTGAAAAATTAAAAATATCAAAATGGCCCCCGCATGCTTAAATTTTTGCGTGTGTGACCCTCCGTGGAAAAAGTTTGGACACCCCTGCTCTAACCACAAGGCCACTGAGCCTTAATTAAATGTATTATGAATACGGCTTGGAAGCCAGGATGCAGAGGCAGGAGGTAAAAATGTGTCTGTACAGGTTGCCCTCTAGTGGGTTCATCGGACAGCCACACACTGCCACGGGAGCCCGGATCAGGGGTACAACACTGTTTTATTTCCATAAAATAGTGCAAGGCTTTTGCTTTTCAATGAAATATCTTTTTTTGAGTCTGTGTGTTTCTTTTGCTCTTGCTCCCACTCCAACAACAAGTCTCGCTCCGGCTGCTGCTAATAAAGGCAACAGGTGATTAGTTAACAAGCCCACCTGGGCCATCTACTCACCTGTCGCTGTTTTTGAGGCCGGTCCGCGGCAGGCCCGCAGGCCACGCCCCCCTCCACATTATCCTATTAACAAAAACAACGAAATGGCAAGTGCGCATTAGGCAGAGGGAAAGCTACGCCTGTTTAAGTTACAAAACAAAGCAACCCAATGAGGAATGATGCACTAAGGAAACTTGGAAAAGGTGTGTCCTTCTTGCCAGTCAGGGACAGGTAAGGAAGGTGAAACATGTGGTGACAAACCAGGAACTAGACAATAACAAAATAAAAGTTTCAAACAGAATAATTGTGGAACCACAGAAAAAGAACTGGAGTCCAAATCTGTCATGTGGGATCATGGCAACATCAAACAACTGCACATTCAGAAAGAGGTAAAAAAAAAAAAAATTAACAAGAATATTTGGTTTGTAAGTAGGTAAAATGAATTTGATGAAAGATAAAACTTTTTTGTTTTTAATTGGACTTTAAAGATAAAGGTAGATTATTAAAAAATCAGATGGAGCTATAACATTGAATGTCCAGTGACATATTTATTTAATATATTTTAGGAACTGCGAAAAATGGATTAGTCATATGTCTAAGACATCCATCCATCCATCCGTCCATTTTCTACCGCGTATTCCCTTTTGGGGTCACGGGGGGCGCTGGCGCCTATCTCAGCTACAATCGGGCGGAAGGCGGGGTACACCCTGGACAAGTCGCCACCTCATCGCAGGGCCAACACAGATAGACAACATTCACACTCACATTCACACACTAGGGCCGATTTAGTGTTGCCAATCAACCTATCCCCAGGTGCATGTCTTTGGAAGTGGGAGGAAGCCGGAGTACCCGGAGGGAACCCACGCATTCACGGGGAGAACATGCAAACTCCACACATTTGAACCCAGGATTGCAGGACCTTCGTATTGTGAGGCAGACGCACTAACCCCTCTGCCACCGTGAAGCCCTGTCTAAGACAGCGGTTCTCAAAATGTTTTCACCAAGAACCGTTTTAGAAAACACATTAAAATACAGTTGCGCAGTAGGCCTAAGTATTCCATCCATCCATCCATTTTCTACCGCTTATTCCCTTTCGGGATCGCGGGGGGCGCTGGCGCCTATCTCAGCTACAATCGGGCGGAAGGCGGGGTACACCCTGGACAAGTCGCCAGCTCATCGCAGGGCCTAAGTATTCATTTAAATTAATCTAAAAAATAAGGCAGCGGTTTTATTGAACACGTACATTTAATATTTTTCGTCCACGGTAATATTACACACAGTTTGAACCGTGTTTGAATATAGAAAAATCAAACGTGTATTTACAGTACATTAAAATTAAGACCTTAAATGGCATTCAATTTTTTTATACAATTGTAAGACTGGGCAAATAGTCAATCAATCTAGCGGTAAATATAAAAAAATTATCCCAATGATTTTGCCGTCATCGACACATTGCTACATCTGTCTGCGTGTTTCTTTTCTTCTGCTGTGGCTTTCCAATTGCATAAAAGAGGTCTTGTAAAGTACGTTCCAAAAGTGTGAAAAGCGCTGCCTGAATACGGCAAAATGAAACGGCTCTGGGGTCCCAAACTCTTATTGTCCGAAACAACTGAGAGGGTGAAAATACAATCTATTTAAGGTGTTAAATTTACCCTTAAAATAATGATGCGAATATATATATTTCTAAAATGTTTAACACTGTATGTGTTTTCCAACACATAGGGTATATCATTTGCATTCCCATGATGTTGATTATTCCTTTAAGTCTTTAACAATTTTGTAAATTGTATCCTGATTAACAAATTTATCCTCCAGTTTGCATCTATTATAACACATTTTTGTCAGAGGATATGCATTTAAAAAAAAGGATTTCTGGGTATATTATATCGATCAATTGGTGGAATAGAGTCGCTAACATTGACTACATTGTTAGAATTAGGATAGTTGGTATTTATGACTTGGAATGCATACAAAAAGAAAATATTTTCTTACATAAGGATTGTGAATGATAGGCAAAATAATAAAAAAAAAAAGTTCAGATCCCATTTGATAATTTCTCTACATTCTGTGAATGTGCTGATGCTGTGGCGAAAGCGATAAAATTAATACATGTGGGGAAAATGCAAATTTTAGTAAAAGTGACTGGCTGGCTATCTTTTCAAAACCTGGTTAAAGCTCTTTGATGGTAAACCCAGAGAGGCGTTCTGCAGTGTGTGCAAAAAGACTTCAAACTTTACTCATTGGGCATCAATGCGGTGAAATCACACACACTATTAGTTAATCACAAGTCGGCCATTAAAGGCAGGCATCAGTTAACAATGTCACATTTCTTCTGGCGTGACCAACAAAACAACTTCTGCTGTCACTTAGATTAGATTAGATTAGATAGTACTTTATTTATTCCTTCAGGAGAGTTCCTTCAGAAAAATTTAAAATTTCAACACAATCCCATTCAAGATCAGACAAACATTACAGGGAAACAGAACAGGATCGCTGACAGCTCTGCCGGCTTCCAGCGGCCCTTACAAAAAAGATGAGATACAGGTAAACAAGGGGGGGGGGGGGATGGGAGAAAAAATAGAAGATTAAAATAAAATTAAATTAAATTAAAAAAGCGGTCTAAGCCTTGGCCCATGAGAGGGGGTCCAGACTGAGGCCAAGGGAAAAAAACTGTTACAAAAATGTAATTACTAACAGAATTGTCAGCTGCTGCTACTGTAAAAACAATAAATAAATACAAATACATTCTCAGATGGAACAGTCTTGTGAGCCAATTCTAATTAACTAAATAGTAACAGTTAATGTTTACTCTTTAATTATTTAATATTATCCTTGTCAAATCCTTACAATGTTGTCTATACAGACAGATGTAAGCTTTAGACTATGTATAGTAACTATCTGCAGTAGAACATAGCATTATTTTTTTTTTTGAAGTGGCATTAGAAACTTCATTAAAAATCATTATGTGATACCTGTAGAAACCCTACTTTAATCAAGTGATTCCTTGGCGTCCCACTAGATCAGGAGTGTCAAACTAATTTTAGATCGGGGGCTACATGGAGAAACATCTACTCCCAAGTGGGCCGGACTGGTAAAATCACGGCACGATAACTTAAAAATAAAGACAACTTCAGATTGTTTTATTTGTTTAGAACTAGAACAAGCACATTCTGAAAATGTATAAATAATAATGAGTGTTGTTAAAAGGAAAGGCCATGTAACACAGTGGTAAAAATGCCCCTGTGACAAATTTTTTGCAATGTGTTGTTGCCATTAAAGTGTAAGTTAACGATTATTTGCTAAAAAAAAATTAAGGTTCTCAATTCGAACATTAAATATCTTCTCTTTGCAGAATATTCAATTGAATAGAAGTTGAAAATGATTTGCAAATCATTGTATTCTGTTTTTATTTACCATTTACACAACGTCAACTTCACTGGTTTGGGGTTTTATATATAAGAGTGCTCCAACTTAAGAATGTTTTAAGATAAGAGCGGTCACTCAGCCAATTGCAATGCTCTAATTTGCAACCAAAAATTGTATGTAATGGTACATTGGCTAATAAAAAATAAACTTGCTAAAAGAAACAAAAACCTCTGCTTGGTTTTTAATGAATACTTATGCCTACTACGCCACTGGATTTTAATGTTGGTCATTATAGTGGTACTAGGTGTTCTAAAGTCCAACGTATGACCCGGGAGCCATTTTCGGCTTGTTGCTCGTTTATTATCGGCATAATGTAAAAATAAAATATTCATACCAATCACACAAAGTATAAAATGTGGATATATTTTTCAGTTATTGGTCTACACTGAACTGGTTTTAACACCTTTTAATGTACAAAAAAATAAATCAAAGAGTGCCCAATGTTCTTTAATTTTTCTCAAAAAGTTTGGACAGCACTGTTCTAAATAGATGTTTCAGGTATGACCACAACGCCATCTGCTGGTGAGTCATAATACCCACCTATAATGACGTCATAGTCATTACAAACTCATTACTAAGCTCTCTTCTGCAGGAGACACTGCCATCATAACATGGAATATATTAAGAAAAGTGTATTTTTTTCATTTTTTTTTGAGGAATGTAGAAAAACAATTTTCAATTTTTTGGAGGTCCAAAACAATGTGATGATTAATACCAGTAAAGTACGACATTACCCTCTGAACTGGCACAAAAACAAGATTAACCACTTTTTCATGACAGTAGTCTGCATTCGCTACTATGTTGAAATGGAAATACAATAATTTCCAGCAGAACTTTACTAAATATTCTAACACAGGTAGGTACCTACCGAAGCTGAAACAGTATAAAATTGTTAATATACAGTTAGTTCTGAACAAGATTATACTCCTGGTGCCCATTTCTCTTCCTTCTGAGAAGCCTGTTACAAAAGTACTGTTCAAGGTTTTTTTTTTTTAGTGTTGGACACACACTTAAACTACATCAACAAATATTGGCAAGACGATCTACAAAAATTGTGCAAGAGTGCACCATGCCAACCCACATCTCAGCAATATTCTCATGGGACAATACTGTATCTGCCTTTCCAAGCTTTCAAGGTTCTGAAACCAAGGGCCGTAGGCTGAGCCTGGACAGGTGGTGCACTTTTGACTACAACTCCAAAAATAGCTTTATTTTCAAAAAAGGTATTCTTTCCAACAGTCCATCCAAGGTTAACAAAAACAACTTTCACTACATACAAAGGCATGAACCAAAAAACTATGGCTCAAGTGTTGCGTAAGAAGTGTAAGGTTCAAACACCGATGACATCTATTAAACAAAACAAGCAGCAAATAATTAAACAGAGACAAAATAAAATTTGGCTCAATTGAGGAAAGACGCCTGGACACAGGGTACAGTGTCTCACCCCGCTCTGGCTACATATTGTACGCCTCCTCTTTTATTTGAACTTTCCCTGATTACATGGCAAACGCTGTTTCTAAGGCACGGGGGTCGTAAACAGCCATCGCCTTTGATTAAAACAGTTCAAAGAAAAGGTTCCAAAACAGTTCAAAGAAGAGGTCGTAAAACAGTTCACAGAAAAGGTAGCCTGGAGAGGAGTATGGTCCTGCTTCCTCTCCGCTTTTGTAGTTCTTGGGTCAAGACAAAACCTTTCTGCGGATTACAATACATGAAAGAAACAGAACACCTTCATGTTGCTTCCCGTCCTACACAGTGGAGCTTTACAAGCCTTTTGATTGGTAGAATCAAAGACAGCTTTTTTCTGCTCGCCGGGAACTCATTGAAACACAAAGTTTTGTGATAATTTAGATACAATTAATCGGACAAGAAGCACACCACCTGTCCTGGCTCAGCCCAAGGCATTTGGTCTAGAACCTGGAAAGCTTGGAAAGGCCGATACATTTAAGCCAAAAACTGTGTTCACCGCCAGTCTCTCAACCCGACATTTATCCAATCAATTCCACCTGTGTGCCCCTATTGGCTCTCCTCACAGGGGCTGTAAGTGACATTTTCTAATGATATAAATTAACTTGAAATATATCAAAACATATTTTCATGACAATTAAAAAAATAACAATTTAACTTAACACACGCAGTACTAGAGATATCAATCAATGTTTAGTTATATAGCCCTAAATCACTAGCGTCTCAAAGGGCTGCACAAACCACAACACAAACCACTACGACATCCTCGATAGGCCCGCATAAGGGCAAGGAAAACTCACACCCAGTGGGACGTCGGTGACAATGATGACTAAGAGAACCTTGGAGAGGACGAAAGCAATGGATGTCGAGCGGGTCTAACATGATACTGTGAAAGTTCAATCCATAATGGATCCAACACAGCCGCGAGAGTCCAGTCCAAAGCGGATCCAACACAGCAGCAAAAGTCCCGTTCAAGCGGAGCCAGCGGGAAACCATCCCAAGCGGAGGCGGATCAGCAACGCAGAGATGTCCCAGCCGATACACAGGCGAGCGGTCCACCCTGCGTCCCGACTCTGGACAGCCAGTATGTCATCCATGGCCACCGGATCGGACCGGACCCCTCCACAAGGGAGAGTGGGACATAGGAGAAAAAGAAAAGAAATGGCAGATCAACTGGTCTAAAAATGGAGTCTATTTACAGGCTAATGTATACAAATGAGTTTTAAGGTGAGACTTAAATGCTTATACTGAGGTAGCATCTCGAACTGTTACCGGGGGGGCATTCCAGAGTACTGGAGCCCGAAATGAAAACGCTCTATAGCCCGCAGACTTTTTTTGGGCTTTGGGAATCACTAATAAGCCGGAGTCCTTTGAACGCAGATATTTTGCCGGGACATATGGTACAATACAATCGGCAAGATAGGATGGAACTAGACCGTCTAGTATTTTATACGTAAGTATTAAAACCTTTAAGTCACATCTTAAGTGCACAGGAAGCCAGTGCAGGTGAGCCAGTACAGGCGTAATGTGATCAAACTTTCTTGTTCTTGTCAAAAGTCTAGCAGCCGCATTTTGTACCAACTGTAATCTTTTAATGCTAGACATGGGGAGACCCGAAAATAATACGTTACAGTAATCGAGGCGAGACGTAACAAACGCATGGATAATGATCTCAGCGTCTTTAGTGGACAGAATGGAGCGAATTTTCGCGATATTACGGAGATGAAAGAAGGCCATTTTAGTAACGCTTTTAATGTGTGCCTCAAAGGAGAGAGTTGGGTCGAAGATAATACCCAGATTCTTTACTGAGTCGCCTTGTTTAATTGTTTGGTTGTCAAATGTTAAAGTTGTACTATTAAATAGAGGTCGGTGTCTAGCAGGACCGATAATCAGCATTTCCGTTTTTTTGGCGTTGAGTTGCAAAAAACTTAGCGGACATCCATTGTTTAATTTAATTAAGACACGCCTCCAGCTGACTACAGTCCGGCGTGTTGGTCAGCTTTAAGGGCATATATATAGAGATATATAAATAACACAAACATAGCTACCACAACAATAATGACCAACACCAAAGTGCGGTTGCACAGTAGGCCCAACTATTCATCAAACAACAAATTATTAATTTAACTTAATAATATAAGCAGGACTACAGAAATATAAATAACACAAACATTTCTACCACATTCCGGCCCCTAATTGCCCATAATTGTTGGATTCTGGAAACCTGGCGCACCTCCACCCATTGCTTTAGGATGCCCCACAGGTGCTTAAATGGGTTCAGGTGTGAAGCAGACCTACTTGGGCTTATTTGTCTTCCTCAACAATGTTTGGGCTCATCATTATGTTGGAGGAGATATTGCTGCGCCTCATAAATGTCACAGTACTTGTTGGAAATTGCATTTCTTTTAATGAACCGCAGCACCCCAGTGCTGGCAGCACTTAAGCAGCCCCGGACCGTGACAGTGCTTGATAAGGCAACGTCACTCTTAACTAAAACGGTTTCTGTCTGAGATTATTAGGCTGGTTTTTGTTTGGTTGATAAAAATATATTTCCTTTCCATCTCTTCGGCGGGATTCAGCAAAGCTTTTGACCTACTTGAAGCTCAGAGGAAGAGCCATGAGAAAGATGTGGCTGGGGTGAGAAATTCAGGCGACAAGAGGAAAAGACAAAATCCTGCTCGCTGCCTAAGGCTTGGGAAGAAAATTGACATCGAAGCCGGCTTTCATAATTACGGACTGAGAAGGTACGGCAACAATGGATTCTGAAGCAGGGGTCCTCAACATTTTCCAGGACAAGGACCCCCCAAACTGATGGAGAGAAGGAGTTTTCACCCCCTACTTATATCAATCATCAATGTTTATTTATATAGCCCTAAATCACAAGTGTCTCAAAGGGCTGCACAAACCACAACGACATCCTCGGTAGAGCCCACATAAGGGCAAGGAAAAACTCACACCCAGTGGGACGTCGGGGACAGTGACAATGATGACTATGAGAAACCTTGGAGAGGACCGCATATGTGGGCAACCCCCCTCCCCCTAGGGCAGTGGTTCTCAACCTTTTTTCAGTGATGTACCCCCTGTAAACATTTTTTAAATTCAAGTACCCCCTAATCAGAGCAAAGCATTTTTGGTTGAAAAAAATAGATAAAGAAGTAAAATACAGCACTGTGTCATCAGTTTCTGATTTATTTAAGTGTATAACAGTGCAAAAATATTGCTCATTTGTAGTGGTCTTTCTTGAACTATTTGGAAAAAAAGATACAAAAATAACTAAAAAACTTGTTGAAAGATAAACAAGTGATTCAATTATAAATAAAGATTTCTACACATAGAAGTAATCATCAACTTAAAGTGCCCTTTTTGGGGAATGTAATAGAGATCCACCTGGATTCATGAAATTCATTCTAAACATTTCTTCACAAAAAAAGAATTCTTTAACATCAATATTTATGCAACAGGTCAACAAAAAATCTAGCTGTCAACACTGAATATTGCATTGTTGCATTTCTTTTCATATTTTATGAACTTACGTTCATATTTGGTTGAAGTATATTCAATAAATATTTTTATAAAGGATTTTTTAATTGTTGCTATTTTTTAGAATATTTAAAAATAATCCCACGTACCCCTTGGCATACCTTCAAGTACCCCCAGGGGTACGCGTACCCCCACTTGAGAACCAATGCCCTAGGGGACTGAAAGCAATGGATGTCGAGCGGGTCTAACATGATATTGTGAAAGTCCAATCCGTAGTGGATCCAACATAACAGTGAGAGTCCAGCCCAAAGTGGATCCAATATAGTAGCGAGAGTCCCGTCCATAGTGGAGCCAGCAGGAAACCATCCCAAGCGGAGGCGGATCAGCAAGCGAAGAGATGTCCCCAACCGGTACACAAGCGAGCGGTCCATATATCTTATATGAAATTATGATTTTATTTTACAAAACTGGTCTTAAAACCAGAGGAGACAGGTCCTTCTCTGTGGTCGGACCTAAGCTCTGGAACACTCTGCCCCTCCATGTTAGAACTGCTCCCACAGTGGAGTGTTTTAAGTCTCGTCCTAAAGGGGAACATTATCACCAGACCTATGCAAGCGTCAATATATACCTTGATGGTACAGAAAAAAGACCATATATTTTTTAACCGATTTCCGAACTCTAAATGGGTGAATTTTGGCGAATTAAACGCCTTTCTGTTTATCGTTCTTTTGCGATGACGTCAGAACATGACGTCTCCGAGGTAATACAGCCGCCATTTTCATTTTCAACACATTACAAACACCGGGTCTCAGCTTTGTTATTTTCCGTTTTTTTGACTATTTTTTGGAACCATGGAGACATCATGCCTCAGTTGTGTGTTGTCGGAGGGTGTAACAACACTAACAGGGAGGGATTCAAGTTGCACAACTGGCCCGAAGATGCGAAAGTGTCTGCCGCCAGACCCCCATTGAATGTACCAAAGTGTCTCCACATTTTACCGGCGATGACAGACATGGCACAGAGATGTATGGATAACCTGCAGATGCATTTGCAATGATAAATTCAACGAAATCACAAAGGTGAGTTTTGTTGATGTTGACTTATGTGCTAATCAGACATATTTGGTCGCGGCGTGACTGCCAGCTAATCGATGCTAACATGCTATGCTAATCGACGCTAACATGCTATTTACCGGCGGTGCTAAGGCAGACATGGCACAGAGATGTATGGATAACCTGCAGATGCATTTGCAACTACAAAGTCAACGAATTCACACAGGTGAGTTTTGTTGATGTTGACTGCCAGCTAATCAATGCTAACATGCTATGCTAATCATGCTATCATGCTATTTACCGGCGGTGCTAAAGCAGACACGGCACAGAGATGTATGGATAACCTGCAGATGCATTTGCAACTATATTACGTTTCCTTCCACCCACATTTAATACGAAAAAAACACTTACCAATCGAAGGATTTAAGTTGCTCCAGTGTCACGAGATGCGAAAGTCCTGATCGTTTGGTCCGCACATTTTACCGGCGATGCTAACGCAGCTATTCGGCCATGCTATGGCTATGAATAGCGTTAATAGCTATTCGCTCAATAGCTTCAGTTTCTTCTTCAATACTTTCATACTCCAACCATCCGTTTCAATACATGCGTAATCTGTTGAATCGCTTAAACCGCTGAAATCAGAGTCTTAATCCGAGCTAATGTCGCTATATCTTGCTGTGGTATCTGCCATTGTTTGTTGACATTGGCAGCACTGTATGACGTCACAGGGAAATGGATAGTCTCATTGCAAATAGCAAAAATCAAGCACTTTACAGCTTTGTTTAGGGCTATTCGGGGACCGGTAAAATTTTGAAAAAAACTTCAAAAAATACAACAAGTCACTGGGAACTGATTTTTATTGTTTTTAACCCTTTTGAAATTGTGATAATGTTCCCCTTTAAAACCCACTTTTATTCTTTGGCTTTTAACACTACGTGAGTTGGGTGGTCCACTGTGTTTTCTGTGTTTTTAAAAAAAAAAAAAATATTTATTGTTTTAATTGGTTTTACCCTTTAAAATTGTTTTTAATCTTATTTATTTTATTATTTTTATATTGGTTTTATTTTTTATTCAGTCATTGGTGGCGCTTAGGATATTTTAATATTGTTTTTAATATTGTTGTGCAGCACTTTGGAAACATTTATGTTGTTTAAATGCGCTACACACCAGGCGGTGTAGATCCAAGGCCAAGAGGATTGTGAGGGACTCTAGCTACCCAAAAAACTGTCTTTTCTCACTGCTTCAGTCAGGCAAGCGCGGCCGGAGTCTCAAGGTCAACACAGAGAGACTCAGGAGGAGCTTCTATCCCCAAGCCATCAGACTGCTCAACTGCACCGCTGATTAACACTCATCACAATTGCACAACATCGCACGCACAATAATCATTTTGCTTACCACTGTAATTACCGCACTACAATACTCTTCATTCAATGATTGTAAATAATGTAAAAATAATGTAAAAACGAGAGTATAAAGAAGTCATACTGTTCTATTACATTGTTCATACTACTGTCACTACTCAACTGCCAAAGAACTGTAGAAACCTTAACATTTATTGCTTCCTATACTGTCCATCCATCCATCCATTTTCTACCGCTTATTCCCTTTTGGGGTCGCGGGGGGCGCTGGCGCCTATCTCAGCTACAATCGGTGGACAAGTCGCCACCTCATCGCAGGGCCAACACAGATAGACAGACAACATTCACACTCACATTCACACACTAGGGCCAATTTAGTGTTGCCAATCAACCTATCCCCAGGTGCATGTCTTTGGAAGTGGGAGGAAGCCGGTGTACCCGGAGGGAACCCACGCATTCACGGGGAGAACATGCAAACTCCACACAGAAAAATCCCAAGCCTGGATTTGAACCCAGGACTGCAGGAACTTCTTATTGTGAGGCAGACGCACTAACCCCTCTGCCACCGTGAAGCCCGCTTCCTATACTGTATATACTGTATATACCAGTTGTTCTCAACCTTTTTTCAGTGATGTACCCCCTGTGAACATTTTTGAAATTCAAGTACCCCCTAATCAGAGCAAAGTATTTTTGGTTGACAAAAAGAGATAAATAAGTAAAATACAGCACTATGTCATCAGTTTCTTATTTATTAAATTGTATAACAGTGCAAAATATTGCTCATTTGTTGTGGTGTTTCTTGAACTATTTGGAAAAAAAGATATAAAAATAACTAAAAACTTGTTGAAGGATAAACAAGTGATTCAATTATAAATAAAGATTTCTACACAAAGAAGTAATCATCAACTTAAAGTGCCCTCTTTGGGGATTGTAATAGAGATCCATCTGGATTCATGAAATTCATTCTAAACATTTCTTCACAAAAAAAGAAATCTTTAACATCAATATTTATGGAACATGTCCAAAAAAAATCTAGATGTCAACACTGAATATTGCATTGTTGCATTTCTTTTCACAGTTTATGAACTTACATTCATATTTTGTTGAATTATTATTCAATAAATATATTTATAAAGGATTTTTGAATTGTTGCTATTTTTACAATGTTTAAAAAAAAATCTCACGTACCCCTTGGCATACCTTCAAGTACCCCCATTTGAGAACCACTGGTATATATTGTTACACTATCTGATATTAAATGGGTTGTACTTGTATAGCGCTTTTCTACCTTCGAGGTACTCAAAGCGCTTTGACACTACTTCCACATTTACCCATTCACACACACATTAACACACTGAAGGAGGGAGCTGCCATGCAAGGCGCCAACCAGCACCCATCAGGAGCAAGGGTGAAGTGTCTTGCTCAGGACACAACGGACGTGACGAGGTTGGTACTAGGTGGGATGTGAACCAGGGACCCTCAGGTTGAGCACGGCCACTCTACCACCGCGCCACGCCGTCCCTATTGCACTGGTATTGTATTTGACTACTGTACTTCTACTTGTACTGATACTTCTACCATAACTTCTGTGACTTATTGTGCAACTTTATTGTCTTGAAATTAAAGGCCTACTGAAATGAGATTTTCTTATTTAAATGGGGATAGCAGGTCCATTCTATGTGTCATACTTGATCATTTCGCGATATTGCCATATTTTTGCCGAAAGGATTTAGTAGAGAACATCGACGATAAAGTTCGCAACTTTTGGAAGTAGCAGACAATGTGCGCGTGATGTCATGGGTTGTGGAGCTCCTCACATCCTCACATTGTTTACAATCATGGCCACCAGCAGCGAGAGCAATTCGGACCGAGAAAGCGACGATTTCCCCATTAATTTGAGCGAGGATGAAAGACTTGTGGATGAGGAAAGTGAGAGTGAAGGACTAGAAAAAAAAAGGCGAGGGCAGTGGGAGCGATTCAGAAGTTATTAAACACATTTACTAGGATAATTCTGGAAAATCCCTACGGGTGTGGTGACCGCAAATGTCACTGAGGGAAGCCATGCAGCTGCCTCTTTGACAGCTGCAGGAAGAACGACGCAAGCTCCGCTCATGTCTACGGTAAGAGCCGACTTATTACCACAATTTTCTCACCGAAACATGCCGGTTGACATGTGGTCTGGAACCTTGTTCGCTTGACCGCTCTGTTCCATATTAAAGCTTCACCTTGGGGAATGTAAACAAGGAAACACTGGCTGTGTTTGTGTTCCTAAAGGCAGCTGCAATACACCGCTCCCCACCTACATCTTTCTTCTTTGACTTCTCCATTTTTAATTGAACAAATTGCAAAAGATTCAGCAACACAGATGTCCAGAATACCGTGTAATTATGCGATTAAAGCAGACTACTTATAGCTTAGATCGGGCTGGAAAAATTGTCCGCTACAACCCGAGACGTCACCCGCGCGCTTCATCATACGCATCAGCATACCGACGTTTTCAACAGGATACTTTGTGCGAAATGTAAAATTGTAATTTAGTAAACTAAAAAGGCCGTATTGGCATGTGTTGCAATGTTAATATTTCATCATTGATATATAAACTATCAGACTGCGTGGTCGGTAGTAGTAGGTTTCAGTAGGCCTTTAAAATTGTTTTTAATCTTTTTTTTTCTTTTTTTTATATTGTTTTTATTTTTTATTCAGTCATTGGTGAAGCTAAGGATATTTTAATATTGTTTTTAATATTGTTGTGCAGCACTTTGGAAACATTTATGTTGTTTAAATGTACTATACAAATAAAGTGGATTGGAATTGATACACCTGGGGATAGGTTGATTGGCAACACTAAATTGGCCCTAGTGTGTGAATGTGAGTGTGAATGTTGTCTGTCTATCTGTGTTGGCCCTGCGATGAGGTGGCGATTTGTCCAGGATGTACCTCGCCTTCTGCCCGATTGTAGCTGATATAAGCGCCAGCGCCCCCCGCGACCCCAAAAGAAAATAAGCGGTAGAAATGGATGGATGGATGGATGGATGGAATTGATTGATTGATTGATTGATTGATTGATTGATTGATTGATTGAAACTTTTATTAGTAGATTGCACAGTTCAGTACATATTCCGTACAATTGACCACCAAATGGTAACACCCGGATAAGTTTTTCAACTTGTTTAAGTCGGGGTCCACGTTAATCCATTAATGGTAATGGAATGGATTGGCTGGCCTGGGAATGCCTCGGGATTCCCCAGGAAGAGCTGGACGAAGTGGCTGGGGAGTGGAGAGTCTGGGCCTCCCTGCTTAGGCTGCTGCCCCCGTGACCCGACCTCGGATAATCGGAAGAAGATGGAAGGATGGTTTATATGTAATTTATATATTGGGTTTCATTATGTAAAGCGCTATATAACTATAATTCACTTCATCTACAAATGTATATAATTGCCGCGTTGACTAATAACAACATGGCCTTACGACACCTGCGATGAAGTGAGACTTGTCCAGGGTGTACACTGCCTTCCGCCCGATTGTAGCTGAGATAGGCGCCAGCGCCCCTCGCGACCCCAAAAAAGGGAATAAGCGGTAGGAAATGGATGGATGGATGGGCTTGACAGATGAGAATTCCTCAACTTTATCAGTATTTATTGCCACCTTTCCCAACTTCTTTGTCACGTGTTGCTGGCATCAAATTTTAAAGTTAATGATTAGTTGCAAACAATCTTGTTTTTTATCAGTTTGAACATCAAATATGTTGTCTTTGTAGCATATTCAACTGAATATGGGTTGAAAATGATTTTCAAATCATTGTATTCCATTTATATTTACATCTAATACAATTTCCCAACTCATATGGAAACAGGGTTTGTAATTGCCTTGTTGATTAATAACAACATGGCCTTACGACACCTGCGATGAGGTGGCGACTTGTCCAGGGTGTACCCTGCCTTCCGCCCGATTGTAGCTGAGATAGGCGCCAGCGCCACCCCGACCCCAAAAAAGGGAATAAGCGGTAGAAGATGGATTGATGGGCTTGACAGGTGATAATTCCTCAACATTATCAGTATTTATTGCCACCTTTCCCAACTTCTTTGTCACGTGTTGCTGGCATTCAGTTCTAAAGTTAATGATTATTTGCAAAAAAAAAATGTTATATCAGTTTGAACATCAAATATGTTATCTTTGTAGCATATTCAACTGAATATGAGTTGAAAATTATTTGCAAATCATTGTATTCCGTTTATATTTACATCTAACACAATTTCCCAACTCATATGGAAACGGGGTTTGTAAAATTGCCTTGTTGATTAATAACAACATGGCCTTACGACACCTGCGATGAGGTGGCGACTTGTCCAGGGTGTACCCTGCCTTCTGCCCGATTATAGCTGAAATAGGCGCCAGCGCCACCCCGACCCCAAAAAAGGTAATAAGCGGTAGGAAATGGATGGATGGATGGGCTTGACGGATGAGAATTCCTCAACTTTATCAGTATTTATTGCCACCTTTCCCAACTTCTTTGTCACGTGTTGCTGGCATCAAATTCTAAAGTTAATGATTAGTTGCAAAACATTTTTTTTTTATCAGTTTGAACATCAAATATGTTGTCTTTGTAGCATATTCAACTGAATATGGGTTGAAAAGGATTTGCAAATCATTGTATTCCGTTTATATTTACATCTAACACAATTTCCCAACTCATATGGAAACGGGGTTTGTAATTGCCTTGTTGATTAATAACAACATGGCCTTACGACACCTGCGATGAGGTGGCGACTTGTCCAGGGTGTATGCTGCCTGCCGCCCGATTGTAGCTGAGATAGGCGCCAGCGCCCCCCCCCCCCCCAACCCCAAAAAAGGTAATAAGCGGTAGGAAATGGATGGATGGATGGGCTTGACAGATGAGAATTCCTCAACTTTATCAGTATTTATTGCCACCTTTCCCAACTTCTTTTTCACGTGTTGCTGGCATCAAATTCAAAAGTTAATGATTAGTTGCAAAAAAAATTTTTTTATCAGTTTGAACATCAAATATGTTGTCTTTGTAGCATATTCAACTGAATATGAGTTGAAAATTATTTTCAAATCATTGTATTCCGTTTATATTTACATCTAACACAATTTCCCAACTCATATGGAAACAGGGTTTGTAATTGCCTTGTTGATTAATAACAACATGGCCTTACGACACCTGCGATGAGGTAGTGACTTGTCCAGGGTGTACGCTGCCTTCCGCCCGATTGTAGCTGAGATAGGCGCCCCTCCGCAAACCCAAAGATAATAAGCGGTAGATTATGGATGGATGGATGGGCCTTACGACACTTGACAGGTCATTTTGTGGCCCGCGGTGCATGCTGGGAGGAGCTCATTGCTCTGGGAAACATGGCGTCGCACTGACAGCTGGGACTCTCACCGCCGTCTCCAGCCACCAACACAGCGGATGGAGGCCCTCGGACGGACAGGCTTGATGCGGTGCCCGTAATTACCGACGACGGACGCGGAGTCCGTCCCGAAGCGACTGGCGTTCGAAGGACACGGTGCAATAAGGGCTTTAGTTCCAGTGTCACGCCCACTCTGCTCGGTAACTGGTAAGGACGCCGCCCGCTTAGCTGGCGGGGATAGCGGCAGACGCGGGCCGACATGCGTGCGAGGAGTACCGGCCTTATAGCTCCGTGCTCGCGGTCTGGACTACCGGACGTTAGCGTGTAGTTGCGTCTTCTGTCCGAGCAAGGCGGGCGGGTCGACAGTATCCGCGTCCTCGCCGTATCAGCCAGGGCGTTTTCTGTCATTCTCTTACTGAATCTTTAATGTCCGACCCCTTTGGCATCGCTGTCGGAGGAGAGAGCGATGGGCTCCGGGACAGTGGACTCTTCCCAGTGGCTTTCGGTGAAGGAGGAAACCATTTTCCTCCACGACGGACTCATTCGAGTCACGGATCTGGCCGAGCTGCCCAGTGAAATCGGTGTGTCGGAGCAGGGAGACGCCGAGCAGGAGGTGAGTGAGACAGCACACACCCAGAAAGGCTTGCCTTTGTTCATGTTTTGGAAATGGGGGGGAAGAAAAAAATGGCGTCATGACAGTGGTGCCTTTTTTGGCTGTGTTCTTTAGGTGAAACATGTGTTTGGACTGTCTGCGGCAACACACCCTTGGTGATAACGATAGCGCTAACGTTTGCAACTTTCCCTGCCCTGCTTGTTATCGACCCTCTGTCAGTAAGGTGGTCGTTGTGCTGCTGTTTCCTGTAGTCTCTTTCAAAATAAAAGTTTTGTGAAAAACAAACTTATATGCAATTTTTTAATTCAACTTGATGCTGAGTGCCAAGCAGGGATGTAATGGGTCCCATTTTTATCGTCTTTGGTATACGAAGTTCCTGCAGTCCTGAGTTCAAATCCAGGCTTGGGATCTTTCTGTGTGGAGTTTGCGTGTTCTCCCCGTGAATGCGTGGGTTCCCTCCAGGTACTCCGGCTTCCTCCCACTTCCAAAGACATGCACCTGGGGATAGGTTGATTGGCAACACTAAATCGGCCCTAGTGTGTGAATGTGAGTGTGAATGTTGTCTGTTTATCTGTGTTGGCCCTGCGATGAGGTGGCGACTTGTCCAGGGTGTACCCTGCCTTCCGCCCGATTGTAGCTGAGATAGGCGCCAGCGCCCCCGCGACCCCAAAAGGGAATAAGCGGTAGGAAATGGATGGATGGATGGTATTGTTGTAAGCACAATAACAATGGGCGCGATTTGCAAAATGTGCAACCGCGTTTTGCAAATTTAATGTCAAATCAAAGTCAAATCAAATCAAATGTTTATTGGATTCATCACTACACAGTGTACATCATGGGTGTCAAACTCTCAAATTTGGCCCGCCGTTTAATTTCATTTGGCCCTTGAGGCAATATCAAATTAACATTAGAGCTGGCCCGCCGGTAACACCACATTCACCGCTAATACTCATACTTGTCAACCCTCCCGATTTTCCCGGTAGACTCCCGAAGTTTAGTGCCCTTCCCGAAAATCTCCCTGGGCAACTACGCTCCCGATTTCCACCCGGACAACAATATTGGGAGCGTGCCTTAAAGGCACTGTCCTCTACAACAGGGGTCGGGAACTTTTTTGGCCGAGAGAGCCAAATATTTTAAAAAGTATTACCGTGAGAGCCATATAATATTTTTTTAAGACTGAATCCAACTAAATGCGTGCATTTTCAAAGAAGACCAACATTTTCTGAGTATAACAGGTCTCTTATTATTTTTAATAACATTGTTATTCTGAAGCTAACCAACAATAAATAGAATACTTCTTACCAATAACGCAACTTGTTGAACAGGTGTCGTAGAAAACGGATGGATGGATTAAAATGCATGAAAATGTTTTATATTTTGAACGTTATTTTTGACAGTGTGATTACCAGCGGAATTATTCATTACTTACCGTGTCAAGCAATCTCAGCTAAGATTTATCTGAGAGCCAGGTGCAGTCATCTTAAGAGCCACATCTGGCTCGAGAGCCATAGGTTCCCTACCCCTGCTCTACAACATGCCGTGACGTCCTCTTTTCCGCCATATAAATAGCGTGCTGGCCAAGTCACATAATATATGCGGCTTTCACACACACATACTTGGTCAACAGCCATACAGGTCACACTGAGGGTGGCCGTATAAACAACTTTAACATTGTTACAAATATGCGCCACACTGTGAACCCACACCAAACAAGAATGAAAAAACACATTTCGGGAGAACACCCGCACCGTAACACAACATAAACACAACAGAACAAATGCCCAAACTCCTTTGCAGCACTAACTCTTCCGGAATGCTACAATATACACGCCCCGCTACCACCAAACCCCGCCCACCTAATGTTTTTTTTATTTTCGAATTTATTAGCCTGTGGAAAAAGTTAATGATGATATTTACCTCAGAAGCCTGCAAATAGAAAAGAGGCATTCATTTTTTAAATTACATTTAATTTAATATACCACTGATGTTTTTTCGTTTGTTTTTTGAAAGTTGATTTTGCACTATTACGTTATATAAGCTCTGTCTGTTCCATGGGAGGAAGCCCGAGTACCCGGAGGGGAACCCACGCAGTCACGGGGAGAACATGCAAATCCCGAGCCCGGGATTAAACCCAGGATTACTCAGGATTTTCGTATTGTGAGGCAGATGCACTAACCCCTGTTCCACCGTGCTGCCCTATTTAAGCCTTGCTTGTTCAATATTCATTGCAAAACTTGTTTGGGTCCCTATTAAAAGGTTAATTTGTTCAACCTTGACCCGCGGCTTTGTTCAGTTTTAAATTTTGTCCCACTCGGTATTTGAGTTTGACACCCCTGGTGTACATCCACGACTAAACTACTGACTAAACTACTACCACAACTTGGTTTCCTATTTATAAAATATAATAATGTAGGGTTACCTGGATCTTGAAATAGGCCACCCGGCCTGAATCCAAACTTCCCTCGCCAAACACCTTCATTTCCCAACACTCACGCTTGGATAAATAGGCCTTGATTCCATCTACGCAGTGTTGGGAGACTGTTTTGCTGTTAGATCGCGTCCAAATTTGCAAAATGCGCGACATTGGTGAAATGCTTACCACAGTATGACTCGGCTGGGGTTTGAACTCACGACCTACCGATCTCAGGGCGGACAATCTAACCACTAGGATACTGAGGAGAGGTAGGGAGCAGGGACTGCAGATGGAAATTAGCTATTTAATCTGGTACAAAACATATCTGTATTTGAGCTGAATGTTTCTGTGCATTGTCCTTTCAAATAAAGACTAAACTAGGTGGCGTGGCTTAGATGGTAGAGCAGCTGTCGATCAACTTGAAGGTTCCTGGTTCGATTCCGCCTTCCGCCATCTTAGTCACGGCCGCTGTGTCCTTGGGCAACAGTAACGACAGCAATAGCGTTTTCAACTTTCCCTGCCCTGCTGGTTATTGACCCTCCGTCGGTAAAGTGGTCGTTGTGCTTCTGTTTCCTCTAGTCTCTTTCTAAATAAAAGCTTAGTAAAAACTTACATGTCCATCCAATTTCTACCTCTTGTCCCTTTTTGGGGTTGCGGAGGGTCGCTGGAGCCTAACTCAGCTGCATTCGGGCGGAAGGGGGCGTACACACTGGACAAGTCACTACCTCATCGCAGGGCCAAAACTGATAGACAGACAACATTCACACTCATATTCTCACACTAGGGCAGTGGTTCTTAACCT
Organism: Nerophis ophidion; assembly: GCF_033978795.1. Taxonomy (NCBI): domain Eukaryota; kingdom Metazoa; phylum Chordata; class Actinopteri; order Syngnathiformes; family Syngnathidae; genus Nerophis; species Nerophis ophidion. The sequence continues at coordinate 61,013,512 of NC_084617.1, read as the reverse complement.
TGTTGGAGGTACCGAACCCCACCAGTTTCATATGCGCATTCACCGAACCCTTCTTTAGTAAAAATATATGTTTATATGCATTTTTCAAATTCAAGACAAAGTTATGTTTTTTTTTTTTACTGGTGCACAAAATGAACCATGCATGATCATCAGCTCGTTCAAAGAACAAAACCTACACAGTTAATTAACTCATAACAAATTACACACAGTGTGACTTCTGCTCTTTTGCTGTATTCGAAATACGCCGACCGGTAGAAGTTTTTATTTACACGATGAGTCGGGTGTGTCTTGACCTCCCCGGCAGAGGCTCCGCCGAACCCCTGAGGCCGACTCACCGAACCCCTAGGGTTCGATCGAACCCAAGTTAAAAAACTCTGCACTAGGGTCAATTTAGTGTTCCAATCAACCTATCCCCAGGTGCATGTTTTTGGTAGTAATGGTAAATGGTTGTACTTGTATAACGCTTTTCTACCCCTTTTTAAGGAGCCCAAAGCGCTTTGACAGTATTTCCACATTCACCCATTCACACACACATTCACACACTGATGGCGGGAGTGGCCATGCAAGGCGCTAACCAGGACCCATCAGGAGCAGGGGTGAAGTGTCTTGCCCAAGGACACAACCGACGTGACTAGGATGGTAGAAGGTGGGGATTGAACCAGTAACCCTCAGATTGCCGGCACGGCCACTCTCCCAACTTCGCCACGCCGTCCCCTGGAGTGGGAGGAAGCCGGAGAACCCGGAGGGAACCCATGTAATTTTCATAATTTGACACATAGTCACTTGGAAGTAATTGTTCCAGGTTTCCATGTAAATTATTGTGAATATTTTGCTAGTTTTAAACTGATAATGGTTGCGTGGCGTAGATGGCGGGGAAGTCGTCCTCCCTGGTTCCTGGTTCGATTCCGCCTTATGCCATCTTAGTCACGGCTGCTGTGTCCTTGGGCAACGATAACGATAGCGCTAAGGTTTGCAACTTTCCCTGCCCTGCTTGTTATCGACCCTTTGTCAGTAAGGTGGTCGTTGTGCTGCTGTTTCCTGTAGTCTCTTTCAAAATAAAAGTTTAGTAAAAAACAACTTACATGTAATTTTCATAATTTGAGACATAGTCACTTGGAAATAATTGTTCCATGTTTCCATGTAAATTATTGTGACTATTTTGCTAGTTTTAAGCTGATAATGGTTGCGTGGCTTAGATGGCAGAGCAGTCGTCCTTCCTGGTTCCTGGTTTGATTCCACCTTCCGCCGTCTTAGTCACGGCGGCTGTGTCCTTGGGCAAGGATAACGATAGCGCTAAGGTTTGCAACTTTCCCTGCCCTGCTTGTTATCGACCCTTTGTCAGTAAGGTGGTCGTTGTGCTGCTATTTCCTGTAGTCTCTTTCAAAATAAAAGCTTAGTAAAACACAAACAACTTACATGTAATTTTCATATTTTGAAATGTAGTCACTTGGAGAAAATTGTTCCAGGTTTCCATGTAAAGGATTGTGACTATTTTGCTAGTTTTAAACTGATAGTGGTTGGGTGGATTAGATGGCGGAGCAGTCGTCCTTCCTGGATCCTGGTTCGATTCCGCCTTATGCCATCTTAGTCAAGGCTGTGGGTCCTTGGGCAACGATAACGATAGCGCTAGCGTTTGCAACTTTCCCTGCCCTGCTTGTTATCGACCCTCTGTCAGTAAGGTGGTCGTTGTGCTGCTGTTTCCTGTAGTCTCTTTCAAAATAAAAGCTTAGTAAAACACAAACAACTTACATGTAATTTTCATAATTTGAAATATAGTCACTTGGAGGAAATTGTTCCAGGTTTCCATGTAAAGGATTGTGACTATTTTGCTAGTTTTAAACTGATAGTGGTTGGGTGGCTTAGATGGCAGAGCAGTCGTCCTTCCTGGTTCCTGGTTCGATTCCGCCTTCCGCCGTCTTATTCTCGACCGCTGTGTCCTTGGGCAACGATAGCGCTAGCGTTTGCAACTTTCCCTGCCCTGCTTGTTATCGACCCTCTGTCAGTAAGGTGGTTGTTGTGCTTCTGTTTCCTGTAGTCTCTTTCAAAATAAAAGTTTAGTAAAAAAACAAAAAACTTACATGTCATTTTCATAATTTGAAACGTAGTCACTTGGAAGAAATTGTTCCAGGTTTCCATGTAAAGGATTGTGACTATTTTGCTAGTTTTAATCTGATAAAGGTGACATGGCTTAGATGGCAGAGCAGTCGTCCTTCCTGGTTTCTGGTTCGATTCCACCTTCCGCTTTGCAGCTGCATTCGGGCAGTCGTCACCTCATCGCAGGGCCAACACAGATAGACAGACAACATTCACACTCACATTCTCACACTAGGGCCAATTTAATGTTGCCAGTCAGCCTATCCCCAGGTGCATGTCTCTGGAGCTGGGAGGAAGCCGGAGTACCCGGAGAGAACCCACGCAGTCACAGGGAGAACATGCAAACTCCACATAGAAAGACCCCAAGCCCAGGGATCAAACCCAGGATATTCTTATTGTGATGCACCAGCACTGACCCCTGTTCCACCTTGCTGCCAGCATTGATTTTATTTATTCAAATCGTCTGCAACAACATTGTTATTCATACTTCATTTAGTGATGTAAGAATTAAACGTCCATATACAACAATTGATGATCATTAACATGTAAATCAGCAATTGAAAATAATTTTTCTGTGTAGTTTGCATGAACTACTTTGACCTACTCAGTGGCCTCGTGGTTGGAGTGAACTCACAACCTACCGCCCTGAGATCGGTAGGTTGTGAGTTCAAACTCCGGCCGAGTCATACCGAAGACAATAAAAATGGGACCCATTACCTCCCTGCTTGGCACTCAGCATCAAGGGTTGGAATTGGGGGTTAACTCACCAAAAATGATTCCCTGCTGCTACCCACTGCTCCCCTCACTTCCCAGGGGGTGAGCAAGGGGATGGGTCAAATGCAGAGGACAAATTTCACCACACCTAGTGTGTGTGTGACAGTCATTGGTACTTTAACAGTAAATAGTCAAAGCAGTTAAAAAAATAGTGATCTATTTTTATGTCCCTGATGATCATAATAATCACCAGTGTCATTTAAACACATTAAAACATTACTAAAACCACCAAATAGCATTGGAATGTTGTAGTTATCGGTTCGATCCAGATCTTGAACTCAACCAGCTCTACCTTATTAGCATGAAGGGGCAGAGTGGCTCAGGTCCAGAAACTTGGGGGTCTCTTCTTCTAAAATAATTGACATTCTCTTCTTTTATTTACATTCCCACATGGCTAAACAAGCTGAAAATAACTCCATTATCCCCCAGTTGCGCGAGGCACACAGTCTATGGCCGACAGTCGCATTAGAGATTAAATATGGAATCTGGGAATTGACATGTATGTGTGAAAATAGAAGAGACACAATTATTTCATAAATCAGACTAATTTAACGCATGGAAACGTACTGAATGATAAAGAACAAAATGGGGTCTGAGAAAGTCCAGGCTATGCCAGAAAAAAACGCACTCTCATTCTGTAGTGAATTTAGTGTGAATTATATTTATATAGCGCTTTTTTCAAGTGACTCAGAGCGCTTTACATAGTGACACCCAATATTTAAGTTACATTTATACCAGTGTGGGTGGCACTGGGAGCAGGTGGGTAAAGTGTCTTGCCCAAGGACACAACGGCGGTAACTATGAAGGCACAAGCAGGAATCGAACCTGCAACTCTCAAGTTGCTGGCACGGCCACTCTACCAACCGAGCTATGCCGCCCCATTCTCATTCTGTAGGTTGTCAAAAAAGCCCCATCGGTTATAAACACGTTTTCTATTTGCCTTGAAGTGGATGTCTTGCAGCTCGAAGACTAAAATATTAAACCAGAAAACCTTTAGGTGAGTGCAGAGCTCTGGCAGGCCCTATCTCCCAATAATAAAGAATTCTTAAAGAAACTCTTAAATCCTTGCAATTATCTGCATCTCCCAAAAAATGTATCCACTTGCGCTTTATCCCGTTTCTGACATTTCCTGAAAAGTTAAATTGAAGTCCGCCCATATATTTTGGAGCTATGTTGCTAATTATTAAACAGACAAACCCAATAGACTAGACGATCTTCTGGTGGCGGTCAATTAATCAAAGGATGAATGAAATTTGGCATGTCAATGCTTGCTTTTGCATCGGTCTAAGCAGCTAGGTGCTTTACTTTATTGAAAAAACTGAGACAAACTTAGTGAAGACTTGTGAGTAATCACTTTGTCTCTGTGGGTGTAAGCGTCGCTGGGGCCGCTAATCATAGAAACTAGCGTTTTGCTATCGTTACCAATACCAACATGTATTTGATACATTTCCATAGTTTTTAGAATTAAGGGGGCAGCAAAAATTATTTTATTAATGGCTTTATTTTAACAGACAATCTTATGATACGTTAAACATATGTTTGCACTCAAAAAACAATTTGCTGTGAAAGGTTTCTAAATCCAGTTTTTGCAACTGTATATTTTCGCACTTAATCCATACAAACGTACTCAGCCATTACCCTGCTAAACCTTTTAACATCTCCAAAATCCTTTGAGTTGAGTACTTTGCATGTTGCTCAAAAATGGTTGAATGCTTGAATAGTACTTTGTGAATGGAGGCACTGGGTGGAGTCACCCTGCCTGACCCAACACCAAAAGCACCAGACTTCGGTAGTTTAAGAAGGAAATGATAGTGATACATTTGTCATACTAGCAGCGGCCCTAATTAGTTTGAGGTACATAACCTAAAAACTATTTTTATGCACCTGATTACATATATAGCCTGCCATAATCTAGGATTAGATTAGAACAGTATTTTTCAACCCCTGTGCCGTGGCACACAAGTATGCTTTGAGAGATTGTCTCGTGTGCTGTGGGAAATTGTACAATTTCACCTAATTGGTGTAAAAATATTTTTTGCAAACCAATAGTTACAAACTGTGCCGTTGTTGAGTGTCTGTGCTGTCTAGAGATCAGTGTCAATCAATCAAAGTTTACTTACATAGACCTTAATAGTAGTAGCGCAACCATGTAATACTCTTCCATATCAGTGGGTAGCAGCAGCGAGCTAATTGCTTTGTAGATCTACTTTGAGACAAAATAACTAGTGATGCATGGATGCCCTCCATGCACCATAACTATCCATTGGATGGGCTCCAGCGACCCCGGGAGGGACACGCGGTAGAAAATGGATGGATGGGTTTTATATTGTCAGTATAGGCTACTAAATTGACTTTTTAAACATTTCTGCTGGTGATGTGCCTTGAGATTTTTTCAATGAAAAAATGTGCCTTGGCTCAAAAAAAAGCACTGGGTTAGGATACTGTAAAAAAGCTTTATTGCTATTGATTGGATTCAACTCTTCATACCTTATGTTTGCCACTCATGAGGTGTGCTTCAACACAAATACAATCATTAGTACATACTAAAAGCAAACCAATGGCTAAAACTACACAGATAAGACCTGTAGCAGGTGGAACACACATTGTTAAAGACAACACACAAATTGTAGAAATTTGATATGTAATTAATTAAATTCACTTGCATTTGTTTATGCAAAGCGGGCAGTTTTTGACTCCGCAAATATGATCCTAATATTTGGCAACGGGCAAACCAGCTGTATGCGGCTTCTACATATCTGTATGGGCACAACAGGAGAGCTCGTTAGCTACGTTCTTACTTGTCGGTCTTTAAACTCCTTGTGCAGATTTAGATGTTTGTCCTTTAAATGTTTACCTGAATTTCAAGTATTGCCACTTTTGGCGAGGTATGTTTTAAAGCACTGATTGCAGAGCGGCGCTTCCATGTTTATAGCTTCACATATATCATTTGTTTTGAAGCACAAATATCTCCATATTGCGCTTTATTAACCAGGAGAATGTTGACAGATTACGAACGTCTTCTGTCAAAACGCTCGTATGTGTTGATTGTATTTTGTTAGTCACGGTATACTGTACAACCCTAACACACACACACACTTGTTGTTTCAATGTTGAAATGATTAATTATTTTTTCAAAATTGACTGCAGTTTAGTACAATTTTACAAATTGTGTGGATGGACACTTGCTGCGTGTGCTTGGTTCATTGCAGTGCACAGATCAATTTTTTGCTTTGTCACTTTGACGGATACGGAACATTTCGTCGCTGTCCTCATCAACACAAGATATGCAGTGCACAACCTATTCTTGTTTGAGAAGTTGAGAGGACGCTGCGGATGTGATGATGATATACAGCTGGTCTTTTGTTTTGGTTTAAAAGGTGTTGGACGGTGGGTTGATGTTGACAATGTAAGTTTAGTTTGGCAGGGCAAATACAGGTCTAATTTTGGCTAACATTGGGGTGTTCTTGCAGCCACTTTCAAAAGGCTAGTTATAAAATGTTTTTGTTAATATCGCCATTAATGGGCCTTACAGCATATGGGATAGAAAGTCATGTTATTAATAATGCAGGCATTTGAAGCTAAACCCAGTGCTGTCCTTAGTGTTAACAAAATCAGACTTTTCTGATGGGTAATCACGTTTTCATACTGTTATAATCCATTTGCCTCGATTTTCTGACCTTGCGCGTAGTCAGCTCCACACCGACTCGCTCATTTATTACTGTTTTCATCGGCGTTGTAATGCTGACTGTTTTCCATATGCAGTGTTTTATAGAGCAAGGCAGAGAAGGCCCTGCCTCAAGTTAAAATGTATTACTGTAACATTAGTAGAGTTAGCGAAATGTAATCAATACAAACTGTGCCTGCTAAATGGTATGATAGATGTTTTTTCTAGTCCTTGAGTCATAGGCCTTGCATTGTAATCAATATCTGAAATGCTGCTTAAGTGCACATAAAGCACATTATCTTCTCACTATTTCATAAAACAAAGTGCTATGCATGGAGGCATGCTTACCCATCGGTTTCCAAATGTCTCTTGTTCTCTCATGTCAGTTAAATTGTTTGTATAATAAGATATTTTAGAATTGTATTCCTTCATTTCAGATTCTAACTTTTGAGACGAAGAACCCAGTTGAGCTGGCAGAGCGTCTACGCGCTGTCTGCGGTAACCAGAGTAACGCTTATGCCCGGCTGCTGGAATACCGACTCAATGCTCTGCGTGGCCTGTGGGGGGCGCAGCGGCAGCTGGCCCTGGAGGAGCAACAGGAGCGAGAAGGAACTGGGGGTGCTGATGAGGAGACCTTGGCTTTGCTCAAAAGACAAGGTCTGCTCCAGCAGCCCGAGCAGGCGCCCTTCACCTCCCGTGTCGGCCTGCTGCTGGTCTTTCCCCTTCTACAGTCGCAGACCCGCAGTGACCCGGCACTCTGTGGGGTCACGGCAGAGGTTCTGCTGGCCTGTCTCCGAGATTGCCAACCGCTCAGCCTCAGCAAGGAGCCTGCAGACTGCCTAAATGGCTTGGAGGGGCTGCTTTGCTCTTGGCTGGAAGATGGTGCTCCAGAGTCCGTCCAAATTCAAAGGCCGGTTCAAATGCAGATTCTCCGCTCACTCAGACAAAGGGAAAACGCTGCTGCTGCCCTGGTTGCACTTGCCTGTGCCAGGTGAGGCCAGAGAGATATTTACATACATTTTATTTGATCTTCTACATAGCCCCAGATTTTAGAATTAATTTAAGAACACTTTTCCGATAAAACAGGTACCTTTTATTAACAGACTAAATAGCATTATTTTATATTGTTATTTAAACAACAGCATGTCATGACAGTTTCTACATATCTTCTGCTCTGTTTTGAGCATGGAGGAGAGATTTTATTAATTGATACATCTTTAATAAGTGCACAATTTTCAATTTCTGTAATGAAAGGTGGCTTTTAATCAAAAGTGAATCTATTTTTGTCGGTCCTTGTATACCTTTAGCATGTGAGCTGTAAACGTGTCCTTTCAGCCCACGTAAGAGCATTATGTGTTGTCAGTCAGACTTCAACTTGCATCTGCTGGTGACAACTTATCTTGACTTGTCAAAACCAGAACCTTGTACTCCTTATCCATCCTGTATTTGGACAGACAGATTTTTTGTTGTCATCCAGCTCTATAAATTCACTGTTTGGAGGGTTAAAAAACAACATAGAAAGAGGGTAGTTAAGCTTTGCTTTGAATATGAATTGCTGCAATGTCTTCAGGGTTCAATTTTAGATGTACTCCAAATTAAATGAGTTGCTCGTTTCACTCTGCAGCTTTACATGTAAAGAAATGTAGTTGTTTAGTTACTAAACAGTATGCCAACTTACAAACCAACTGCTCCAGAAATTCAAGCAAAACATAATTCTACAGATTAAAAATAAATGACAATGTGCCTTTATCTAATACTGAGTGAGGGGTTTTGGAATAATCTGCCAAACTGTTTACCAGAGGATCTCTGAAGACCTTCATCCACACAGTGCACCTGCTGCAGAAACAGTCTGATCTGGGCCAGCTACCAGTGTCCGATGTTCTGTACAGGTGAGGACTTAACTGTGATTCACCTAATAATTGACTGTATTTGTGATTGTGACATATACTGACATGGATGTATTCTTCATCACTCCTGCTTCAGGCTTTTACTATTGGAAGGAGGCCCTGGCTCTTCATCATGCCTGCTTGGGGGAAAGCACAGCGTGTCCTGGGGTTTTGAGGACATGCTACCCACACCTGATAACTCACCAGGAGGTGCTGAGAATAAAGGTGAAACCGCATGTAAATCACTAATCGTTATTATAGTCGACTGTTTAATTTTAGCTGTTTGTTTTAACCTAATGCACAATATATGAACATGAAGTCACTGCATCCAGTATAGCATGGAAACAAGCACTTTACGATGTAAAACAGACAAAGGCAGAGATGACTCACTCCTAAGCAATCGATAAGCTGACCTCGCAGAATAATAGCAGCCGAACAGGGCGTATTACTATAGCTATATTTGCGCATGTATATTATAAACAATTACTAAATCAATAATGCACTTCTCAAATTATCCTAAAACATCAGTCAAGGTAATCTAAAACCTTAATTCTGCTCTTCTTTTTATCCCAACTATATGTCCTTTTCACCCCTTGTAATCCTTTTTCTCCATGTCTCACAGACACTGACCTGGGCCGCTGTCTGGCCACCGACGGGCTTTATCTGTACACCACCAACTCCTCTGGGAGAGGACTGAGCAAGCTGGGATCCGGCTTACACGGGACACTCAGGTAATACGATACATTCTTCTGCAGGCTTCTGAGATGAGAGTGAGTGACAGGAATGCTAAATATATCCGTCATCTCATTGTTTCCTGAAATTTCCCCAAAAAAGCAGTATAGTTATTTCCTGAATAAATGTTTTTTTTTTTTTTGATGAGATGATTTGACAACGGGATCTGCAAACAAAGAAAAAAAATATTCATTATTTGCACTTTTGGGCTGGTTTACTCAGCAATCACACAGGCAATTCATCAACACAGTAAGGGTTGTCTAGTACAAAGCATATATAAATTCTCAACTTGATCTGTTTGTGACGTGGGTTTCATAGATTTTATATTTTGTATTGTTCTAATCTTACCAGCGAGATGTCATGAAAAATATAAGCTATTTTGTGCCAATGCACACCCAACCTTACTGTGCATTTAGAAGTCCTTTTTGGATGACCAGACAGGGACTGTAACAAGTTTGGCCATTCAGTTAACTTGTTAAAATCGTCATAAAAGAATAAAGTGGTGTAAATGTGTTTGAGTCCCTGCTCATTTTGTTGAGTTTACAAGCTTTCAAATATATGCAGAGTCCAGAATTTAGGCTTACTGTAATATAGAAACTGTCGAATACAGAAATTAATCCAAAAAACCACAAACAACTGAACATCATGATTTGAAATTAATTCGTAATATATTGAGGGATGTAAATATTTGATCCCCTACCAACCAACAATTATTTTGACCTTCAAAAAACGGTTAAGTGCCGATGAAGCACAAAACTTTGTCCGGTCCAATTAAAGAAAGTGCAACAGTACCTCAACATATTAGCTCAATTGGTTCTATGACCAAGCTCGTAATTCAACACACTCATATTTTAAATCAGTGTGGCCCATTTAAATGAATTGAAATCAATTTAATACCTGCTTGATACGCCAAAACATCACAATTTTAACATGTAACATTCCTTTTTAAAAGAAAAAAATAACTTTTAGATAAGTAATATTGTATGAAAAACAACACGATAGAATGTACGACAAACCACCTCAACAATTTTATAGAATAATATAATAATGTGCAGCATTTACTTTGGAGAGCGATCGCCATCAGCGGTAAAGTTAGTTTCACGTTGGTTGTTGGTTAGTCGCCTCTGTAGCGAGATCGGCAGTTCACCCACACTGGACTGCTCTGTCATGGTGCAGGGAAGTGCTGCTCTGAATGCTGGTCGTTTATACTTCTACAGTATATCCTTCAAGCTGCTTCACCGTTAAATGCACAATCAGCAGCTTCTCCATATTTTCATGGATAAATGTCAGCCCTTTTAAGTCCTTGCTGGCACAAAAGTTGGTTCGTTCTTTAGTATGGTTGAATTGCCTCGCCAAGTAGGCCACACGGTTAGTCATGTTTTTGGTAATTCTTTCAACTCTATGAATATCATCTGCTTCTCCGTTCCTGCTGTTGAAAAACATAGTTATGTCGACTTCTAGCTATAAATTGCTAGGGTAGAACTGGATATATACAGTTGGATCTTACAGGGTTTATTCTGAGTGTTGCTACGCCAACTAGGGATGGAGAAGTTCATAATTCAGATTTATGCTCGCAATTTAGACACACACTGCATGGTTGGACTTCCAATTCAGAATTTATTGTCAAATCCAATTTTTTTTTAATGGCCATTCACATTCGAAAAAAAAAAAGTGATTTCTAATGTTAATGCAATCCGACCCCCATGCGGACATGACATCATGACGTCACGCGCACTGCAATCTTTTGGAAGTAAACATGACTTCCACTCTCTGTACTGGCACATTTGTGACAATTTCAAGGATTTTGTGCAATAAAACTCAACATTTTCTGACCGTATTATTGCGCGCAGAAGATTAAAAAGTATTTTGGCTCTTGACAATTTTACGGGATATTTTGCTTTGATGTCTGCTTGAAGAGTGTGTCTGTGGGCGAGCAGTCGGAGACAGAAGGGGTAAAACTTTGACATGTACATGTACAGCTTTGGCAACAATGGAGTGGCACATTACAATTCTGGAGTGGCCTTGCCAGTCCACCGATCTTGATCAGTGTGAGCTTAAAGTTCGACATTAAGGGTTTGGAGAGAATTTGTAAAAAAATAAAATAAAATAAAACCCTTTTGAAATTAGTGCAACCCTGGGGACCCCCTATACAAAACTGTCTGTGCCTGCCTACAAGGGTTTCTTCAAGTGATAATTCATGTTATGTGGTTGGCAAGTCAAATATTTATTGCCCTCAAACAAATATACTGTAAATTGAAATTATAATCTATGATATTATTTTCTCTCTGTTACAATAAACCCAACATAAAGATCTGGACTATTCCTATCTTTGTAAGAGGGTAAACTTAAAAATATGCATGGGATCCACTACTTATTTTCCCCCACTGTATTTGGTGCCCTTTTTAGGCCACAGATTCTCACCAGCATGCTTAAGTAACAATTTATTTTTACTTGCTACCATCGCTACAAAGATAATTGATATTTACAGTGTAATTGAGAATAAACAATTTGAATTTTGGGACTGTGCTTAAATGTACAATATGATTCAGTTCTGCAAAGTGCAAAAATAAAAGGGCTGCTTATGATTGTGCAGAGGGTTTGTTTACTGTCGAAATGAGGAGTTGGAGCCTGGTTGGGTGGTGCACAGCAGTGGTCGCCTTCTCCACCGCCCTTCTGCCTTTGATGCCAAGCCTCATCAGCTGTGCCAAGTCATTGACCCCTTCACTCTACAGGTAACTTGCCAACCAGTTGGTCAGCATGAGATAGCATGCATGTAAGATAATTAGAACTTCTTACTTCACACAGCTGAATGCATTAACAGCATTAGTCTGTATCTCATGTTCGGACTGCCACTTTCAGGTGTGCCAGATTGTCCCCATGCCAGCCCATCACTTCCCTGTGGGCAGCAGTATGACTACGCTGCACCTCTGCTCTGACGGAACCTACCTATATTGGTTTTGGTCCCCGGGCAGTCTCAACGAGAAGACACAAAAAGGCCACTCTGTCTTCATGGATGTGTATAGTATGTCTGTGAGTATTTCATGCTCCTATACAGTTTTGTAGTTTCAGTTAGATTCATTTGAGCGCTTTCCCACCTCTTGTCCATGGTGCAGACACAGACAGGACTGTGTGTTGCAGACATCTTGCAGGAGAGAGTTATTCTTACTCGCAAAGAAGGCGAGTCTTCCAAGTGCTTGAATGAGCTTCTTTTGAGTCGAATGTCTCGCTTTCGAGCCTCACATTCTGCCACATTGGCTGCTCTCACAGGCTCTGCTATCACCAACACCGTCAAAGAGGAGCAGTCAGGTATTCAATCAGATTTGCATCCAAAATCCATTAATCTAAATGTTTACAAAACATTTTTATTAACATATTTCTCCTGGATTTGTCATCGTAGCTGTCAACACAAGCTGTGGACTCCCTCTAAAGACTCTTAGAAAGACACCTATGTATGTTTGTGGAACATACTTAGTAATGCTGGTCTCACCACCTGGAGTATCTGGGAATTCTGCTACACGCTCGCTGTTTGGAGGCACCAGCAGCCTGTCCTCACTGAAAAGTAATGACATGTTTCTTTTAGCGTAGCACTTCAAATAAAAGTTTGTTGTTTTTAACTAAAAAGTAATTATTGTTACTTCAGTATTAGCTTCCAGTTTAGTCTTCAACCTTGCTGACGGCCAGTTCAGCAGCCGCGCTGACCTCATTGATGCTCCTGGCAGTTCCCTCGGCAGGGGAGCCCAGGTAGCTGGACTAGGTGAGCACTACTTTTTCCCGATTGACTGTTTGAATCCAACATGAATCACAGCTCCTACTGCAATAATAATTGAAATGTTATTGTGCTGCCTTTTAGGAGCATGTTATGATGCACTGAACAACTTGATCTGGACCTGCTCAAGTGATTACATAGATCAGTGGTGCAACCCGGGGAATCAGGCCTTTCATCATGTGTGCCAAAGGCTTGGTGTCAGCCATGTCATTAAAGAACCAAAAGGTTGAGATAAAAATCACCTGAAACCATTTATTGTGGGAGTTGAGAAATCTCATTTGTTTTTAACTGTTTTGTGTCCTTTCACAGAAGAAATGGTGGACACGAGTGAGGTGATCAATCAGCTACTTCATCATGTTGGTGCCATGTGTGTCCACCAGCTAAATCTGCTAGCCGCCAGCAATAATAGCCTGCCTCTGGGCGCTCTACTGGGCAAACAACATCCCATCGAGGCCAGTCACTTCAGCAGCATCTGTGACATAATGGAGAAGGCCATGGTTAATGGAGACACTAGCATTATCCACTGTATTTTGGTAGTCTTCCAGGTTAGTCTTCTGTGACTTTAACAATGTCAGTTTTTTTAGTACACTTCTAAGTTCTATTGTTTGTTTTCTAAAGGTTGTCTTCAGGTTCTTCAATCCTCAGACAGAGCAGAACCGAGAAAGTGTGCGCAGGGCAGGCCTGCTCTTGTGGCAGCTACTCATGGCTCCAGTAGATCAGATAGGATCAGAGATTCAAAGAGAGGTGTGCCTCGCCATCAGGTAAAGTACTAATACTGCAATACACTAGCACATATTTTTTCAAAGTGTCAAAAAGACAACCGCATATATTTTTCCGAGAATAAATAATGTATGTCAAATTAATTTGTTGCCGACACTTACAAAAATTAAAATAAAATCACTTTTACCTTTTAATTGAAGACACATGGTGGCAAAGACGGCGATTAGCAGTGAGGTAGGAGTTGAAAGGAAAGGAGAGGGACGCCACCTTTGTACAGTACTTTGCTGCGACTTCTTGAATAATATAGGGTTTCTTACCTTCCTTACCATAATGCTGGCACTTACTTTGGCCACGTGGTAGAATATTTTGCAGTCGTACTTAAAAAGAAAATATCTATTAGTTAGCAGAGAACTACAGAGTCGACCGGTGATGATGTCATAGATGGGCAAAAGAGCTAAATCAGAATGACTGGAGTTGAGAGCAGCTTAGCAGGTACGTTTTGTGATACGTTACGGACACAGTTGGAATCATGCAGTAATAATACAACAAGGCTGATTCAACAACACGAGGGATTTTTTGTTTGGGCACTCGATTCTGTGGAATAATACACCGTCAAACAGACTACTTTGTTAAGCGCAATTTTTCACCGTTCGAAAACTTGGGAGACATTTTTGGAAATTATGTTTATCAATAACCAGGCTGTAGGAAAACCAAGGTTCAATTGTATATTATGATTAAAGATAAAATAGGCATTATGTTTTATTCAGTAATAATTGGACAATTTCTCTGTCACTGCAGCTCAGGCCTAAATACTTTGTACCAGGGGGAAGCTGAGCTCCACAAACTGCTGAAACTTGTTTTAACAGAAGGTGACTGAATAAGATAATTGGATATAACCCACAATTACACTGTCCATTGATGAATAAACATTTGATTCTTGTTTGATTCACAGGTGAAAGAAACAGTGGCCTGTCTCAGCTTAGGGACGTTATCCTCACCAACTTGGCAGATCAACTGCAGAAAAATAGGTTTGGAAGTGAAGAAGATGACCACTATAGGTGAGGAGCAAGTTTAGTACATACTTTGTAATTTAGCATGGCCCTTTCTTGTTATTAATTTAAAAAAATAAAAATAATAAAAAAATACCATGTCTTTTTTTGCAGGCTGAGTGATGAGCTGCTGCAGTGTATCCTCAAAACTGTAGTTCGGGAATCCTGCCTCCTCATTACCAAATGTCAGACGGTCGCACGAGACGACTTCCAGAAGCTGCTTTCCACTGTGCCAGTATGATTAACTGATTGTCACTGCTCAATAGAATGTGTACAGTTATCACAAACTGTCTTTCTTTATGCTGATACTACTCTGTGACGGCTTTCCTTTACCTGTAGGTGGTCTCTCCTTGTCTGCGCTACCTCATGGCTGTCCAAAACCACCTTCTCAGTAACACCATTCTTATCCGTCCAGATGATAGCGATGACAGTGACAGCTCCCTCCAAGGGGAAACAATGAAGGTACAGGTAAACATCCCCTTTAAATACCCCTTCCTTCAAACTAATGGACTATTTTTGCTTTTCTTGAAATATACAACAATAATAATATTCAAAAACAAATTGCGTAATAATTTACACTCGCCCTTTTTCATTAAGAATGTTTCGCTTTTGCTAATTATAGTGAGTGATAAAATTAAATAAACAAGATAGTTTCTATCAGTATAGATCAGTTAAGCATTAAAAACAACTTGCATGAAAACAATACGGTGAACAGAACTCCTGGAAGCAGAGTTACCGAAGTGTGGGGCTTATTTCTGTGTGGTCCTCAGGAGCTGCAAATCAGCATCCTCTCCTTAGCAACCAAGATCCTGGTGGGATGTGACGAGGCACTGGAGACACTTCAGCAGGTGACAACTGCTCTCGTTAACAGCGACATCTCTGACAGGGAAACCAGGTGAATTTTTCTTTACTCTAAATTTAATAAATTTTATAAGAAAGCAGATTTAATATGACATTTTTTCAACGACAGACCTTTAAATATTTGTATGTTAGATTTTTTTTTAAATCATATTGGTAATGTGAAGGATTTTCTTTACATTTGAATGTGCATACAAGGTTACACTGAAGTACATCCCATGTTTACAGTTACGCAATTCGACTTATCCGAGAATGAGTAGGAAGAAGCAGTGCTTCTTTGATCCAACAACAACCTTCTTTGTGTCACAGCACTTATTAATAGTTAGTAACTTAATGTGTTCAGCTTAAGCCAGTTTAACATGTTTAGCAGTAAAAGAACAGATAAAAATGTGTAACAGTAAAGTTAATAGTTTGTAGATACAGTAGCTTTTACAATGATATAAATGATAATATATTACATTTTCTAAAATAAAACCAAATATAATTCACTGCGATGAGGTGGCGACTTGTCCAGGGTGTACCCCGCCTTCCACCCGATTGTAGCTGAGATAGGCGCCAGCGCCCCCCGCGACCCCAAAAGGGAATAAGCGGTAGAAAATGGATGGGATGGAAATATAATTCATAGCAGATGATTTGCTTTGAAGAAAACAAGGACAAACACAATCCAAATCGAGTTTTGTCACTGTGTTTAATGTGCAGACATACCCCCTGCTCTTGTTTTCCACAGGTTGAAAGGTCTGGAACAGGTTACCAAGGCCACCATGCTAGGGCACCTCCTACCAGTATTGCTGAGCTCTCTGATGCACCCCAACCTGCAGACCCTCACACTTGCTGATGCCCTCATGCCGCAATTGGTGCAGCTGGTTCTATACACTAGCCAAGTTCGTCAATTTTTGAGTTAATCAAACCTTACTCCTGAAGTTGTAAAAACTGTACTATTAGTCATGAGATGAATAAATGTATTCCACTGTTTTTTTCCCCAGACTGCTTTGCTACTAAAGACTCAATGTCCGCTTTTCTCTGAGGAGTCACCTTTAGGGGGTTGTGTCGGGCAGGGAATCAAGACATGTGCAGCAGATGACAAGTATGTTTTTGAGGCCCAAGCAAGTATTTAATGTTATCATTAGGGCAATTAATTTGGTAACTTGTTCAGTGGGTTTAAAAAAAATAAAAAAACAACCCTCTTATTTCTTTTAACAGAATTCTTGATGAACGTGAGGAGCCAGGTTTCCTCACCGGGCTGAAGATTCCTGCCCCTTGGGCTGCTGGGAAGACAGTGGAGACTGTACATCCTGTGCGAGACAACTATAAGTTCAAGGAGACTGTGCACATTCCTGGGGCTCGCTGCCTGTACCTTCGCTTTGATTCTCGCTGCTCTTCACAATATGACTACGACAAGGTATCGGTGAAACAAGACGTTCATAAAACACAATTGAAATTCTTCTGATCTTTTTCTAGCTGTTACCCTTTCATAATGTTTTTTTTAGTTGGTCATTTATGCGGGTCCCAACACCAATAGTCGTAAAGTAACAGAATATGGAGGAAACACTTTGGGATATGGCAGTCGCAGTGTTTTGGGGACAGGCTGGCCCAAAGATCTTGTTAAGGTAAAATAAGATGTTGTACATGCACAAACAGTACTATTTCCTGTCTTGAAAGACAAAATGTCTTGTCTTGCCTTAGGTTGAAGGTGACACGGTGACATTCTCCTTCGAAATGAGAAGTGGGCGAGAACACAACACCCCTGATAAAGCCATGTGGGGGTTCTCCTGCACTGTCAGGGCTCAGGTAAAACACAGAACTCATATTAGTTCATTGAATAATCCTTCTATCAGCATGTTACTCATACAATACTATTGTTTTGTCCAGGAGTCATCGGAAGATGTCTCTGGAGGCCTCCCTTTCCTGGCCGATTTGGCACTTGGCCTGTCAGTGCTTGCTTGCTCAATGCTCCGCATTCTGTATAACGGTCCAGAAGTCACAAGAGAGGAGGACGCCTGCCATGATTTGCTGTGTTCAAAGCTGCTGCAAAGGTGAGGCACACACATAGCTTAACATTCTATCCTATTTAGTTTTCTATTTATCACGAGTAAATTACACGCTCACTTTTATGTCCGACTTTTAACCACTGTATTCCATTAGGAAAATATGTCCAAATTAGATTTCAGATTTAAAAAAAAAAGTTTTTTCTTTCTTCAGGTGTCAATGGCAGGTGGAAGCGAATGGCGCAATCTCACCTGCTCTTACTCCTAGTCCATCACCTCTTCCACTAACCATCGAAGAGGACCGGGAGTTCACCTACCCTACAGATGTGCTCACACCGCCCCCAGGCTTTACTTCTGGCGCCTATACTGATTTGCCTCGCATACGCCTGCCTCCAGGCATCATGGGAAGGTTGCGAGAGGTGTCTGGAAGAGCTCGCCCACAGTTTCGTCCTAGCATTAAGTAAGAGTGGTTGTGTTGCCTTGGCGATATACATTATTTCTTTCTTTGTTTTTTAGTCCAGTGTATTTATTGTATTCTTATCAACAGTATAACCCTAAATTATCAACCAATTGTTCCTATTAGAGAGGTGATCCGCCCAGATGTTATGGAGGAGGTAATAGTGTCCTGTGTCATAAAGCATCTCAACTTGGTGGATGCTCTTCAGTCACTTGTCAACTACCAGTATCGGGAAGACCATGCCGAAGAGTTTGATCTTGTCTGTAAGATCATGGCAGAGACTTTCAAAAAGATTAATGCGATGGAGCGTCAGCTGCAGGTGAGCAATTTAAGGGCACCCGGTTTTAAAAAGCAAATGTGTCATTTTTATTTATTTTTCCTATCTGAGTAAAGCGAAAAATATTGAATGGGTGCACCTGATATTTGAACAAATAATAGAAATGTTTTAGTAATATTCTATATAGCGAATAAAGGAATGTTGCATTTGATTTACAATTGTGTGATTAGTCACCAAAGCCTACTTACTCTGTGTCTGTTTGATTTTCATGTTGGGTATAGAGTGTAGCAGAACTGGAGCAGAAGTGGCAGAATGAAGTAGAGGAGGCCCAGCAGGGAAAACTGGAGAACAACACTCCTTTCTTTCATGACTACCACTTCTTTGAGGTATCCTGCCCTACAACCACCAAACCAACCATGTCAACTTTCTGACAATAGATTATAATGTGACATTTATTACTGATTACTGTTTTTTCCAGAATAAAATCAAAGAGCTGGAACTACTTTGTTCCCTGAAAGAGGTCCCCCTTGATTTTAGTGACTTGGAAAATGTTGTCCTTGGATTGAGGCAAGTCTATTTAAATTATGCTAGCAGTTTAGTCAAAGTGTAAAATAACCTGCAACATTTTGCGTCTGCGCCAACAGGGAGAGGTTCTTTCAGGAGGTAAATAGTATGCACCTTAAAAGTAGCACCCAACTCGCTAAAACTAAGGGACTCGTGAAAAGTCTGATGAACCGTACTGAGCTTCTGTTACATGTTACCATTGCGCCACATTGTAGAAGCTTAACAACTACACCTTCTGGGACACCAGGCTCAGGTAAATATATTTCATCTGAATACACGTGCTTAAACTATATTTGTCACTATTTAATGAATTCATACAGTGTGTTTGAGTTTCACTTGCTTTTTGTTTCAGCCTCTAAGTCTGTGTCTGATGCCAAGACTGCAATCTCCATGGCAAAACAGCCAGTTTTCCTGCGCAGCATGTCTGCACCATCTGATTTGGAGATGATTGCCAACCAAGATCTGGAGTTTACTCATGCTCCTCAAAGGTAGCTTTTTCTGTTTAACACATATATGAGACTTTCAAAGATTATTAAATACTCATGTTTCTACCCCCTTTCTCTACAGGAGGCGGCACCACCCTTCCAGTCATCGCAGCAGCTCATTTACACTGCTGCAGTCTCTGGCTGTTGAGGATAGCCGAGACAAGCCAACATATAGCGTGCTGCTGGGTCAGCTGTTTGCATTTATCGGCACGACACCTGATCAAGCTGTAAGTCTATCATTTATGCTGAATCAATCAACCCTTACCTTTTGTCTTAGTTTTTGGCCCTTGGTTTTACACATTCACATCAAGCAAGTGGTGTCCCAATTCTCTTGTAGGCCCAAGGTTAACCAAGTGTTATGAACAGAAAACACACTATTCAATGTACGTGCTCAGTGACCTTGTGGTTAAAGTGTCCGCCCTGAGATCGGTAGCTCGTGTGTTCAAACGCCGGCTGAGTCATTCCAAAGACTGTAAAAATGGGACCCATTACCTCCCTGCTTGACACTCAGCATCAAAGGTTGGAATTTGGTGTTCAATCACCAAAATGATTCCCGAGCGCGGCCACCGCTGCTGCTCACTGCCCCCCTCACCTCCCAGGGAGTGAAACAAGGGGATGGGTCAAATGCAGAGGGTAATTTCACCAAACCTGGTGTGTGTGTGATTATCAGTGGTTCTTTAACTTTAATGAACATTATTAATTGTAACTAGACTTAGACTTCCTTTTTATTGTCATTCAAATTTGAACATTACAGTACAAATAGTATATTAATGAATAAGTCACTATATAAATATTGCTATGTTTTGAATATTTTAACTTTTTTTTATTTTTTTTAAATCATCGTCACACTACCTAGCAAACAGGACTGCAACTAGTAAACAACAATGTCAGACTAGCAGCAAACAGACTTCACTACAATTTACTATGTTTCATGAATGACTAGACAGCAGATCTACATTCAAAATTTACCTTGGTCATGTTTAGAATGTTGGGTTTTTAAATATTTAAATAGCTCATCATAATGACCAACTAATGCAACAAACTTACATATTGTAACTTCTGAATGCTGTGATGGTCGTTTTTTTAAATATAGATTATTAGCTGTCTAATAACTTATGTGATGTATTACATTGTAATGTAGTATGATTACTGTCTGTCTCAGGCACCAAACTGCTTAAGCTGATGGCATAGCAGGAACAGAGTGTTGTCTCATTTCTTGAGGGGCGTTAACACATTGCTGGTTAAGATGGAAGTTCTGCAATTCTCGTACTCTGCCAAAAACCGTGCTAACAACGAACCCAAAATCTAGTCATCTGAGACTCCTCCAAACATTCTTAACATGTTATGTTTTTCACGGCGTCTTGGCCATTTGAAAGGGGCTGATGTTCAAAAGGCCTTTCATTGTATAAAAAAAGGCGCCTCTGTATTTGTACTGCGTGAGCCGTGATATCCAGCAGTTACATTTTCTTCCCGGACCCTCATGATATGAAAATGTTAACTACACGGAGGTGGCAGAGTTAAACACAGAAGCATCATGGGCTCTTCAAGAAGCGAGACGGAGGCTCTGCGGTTGATGCGGAGTAGAGTGTGGAGGACTCTGCCGCCTTTTGAGGATAGCTGTGGTATGCTGCATCAATCAGTGTTGGCGCTGTGTTCATAATTTTTTGAGAGAGGCTTTCAGCCATGGTTCATGGTGGTTTAAGAAATGCCATGAACCGCCGTTCAAACTGGTAATTTGGTATTTCCTTTTTAAGGGTATATTTTTTACCCCTTCATCTTGCCCCTCAGTTTTAAGGGGCAAGTCTAAAGATCATTGGGATTCAGCCTTAATCATTCTCTTGTTACTGTGAAGGGATATTCAACTAAATTGTTCCAGGGGCAACAGCTTCATAAACGGGGTGGACAGATTTCTGCCTTTCACTATTATAAGAACCATCACCCTATGTAGTGAACATTTGTTTTTGGGCTATTTCTTTTATCCGAATAAAATATAAAATAACAGGGCTATATAGAAGATAGCCCTGTTATGTAAAATGCAAGGGACACTGGCCTTTAGATGGTTAAAATGTCAATGCAAGGACCTGCCAATGTGCTTACACTGTTCCAAGTCCCTCTATACAACAGAAGCGCCCGAGTGTTTTTAGGAATTCACTGAAAAAAAAATTATTCTCTCCCACGTTTTGAACTGAACTCAGGGGTCACTGCCGTGTCGTATTTAGCCCCTGGCCCACCAGTTTAATAGCCCAACCTGTTATGTATTTGCTGTGAAATGTATTCACTGACTTGACCTCAACATTTCTGTAGGTGTCGAGCAGCAGTTTCCTGTCTGCTGCACAAACACGATGGCGTCGTGGCAGCACACGAAAGCAAGCACTTGTTCACATGAGAGAGCTGCTCACAGCTGCTGTCCGAGTGGGTGGGGTTACCCACCTGGTTGGGCCTGTCACAATGGTTTTGCAAGGAGGCCCAAGGTAGGTAGCTGGTGCTAGAATTTTAACACTTCTATATCACTCCTCCTCAGCCCCAAACACACAAAATACACATGAATTTTATTTAACAAATATTCTCCATGCTTTCTCACAGAATTGAGGAACTGACATGTGGTGGAATGGTAGAGCGGGTGCAGGAGGCCTTTGGGGAGACAATGACATCCGTTGTGTCTTTGTGTGCTCGCTACCCTATTGCTTGTGCCAACAGTATTGGCTTGCTTTGCACAATACCTTACACCAGGCAAGA
Source organism: Nerophis ophidion (assembly GCF_033978795.1). Classification (NCBI taxonomy): domain Eukaryota; kingdom Metazoa; phylum Chordata; class Actinopteri; order Syngnathiformes; family Syngnathidae; genus Nerophis; species Nerophis ophidion. The sequence goes on along the minus strand of NC_084617.1, from coordinate 60,991,465 downwards.
GATTTTCCATCTCTTGATCCATCCCTCTGTTGCCTTGTTAGGTATTCATCACCATCTTTATTCTCAATTCTTACTGTAGGAGTGAGGAGCAGTGTCTTGTTCGGAGCGGACTGGTTCAGCTCATGGACAGTCTGTGTAGCTTGAGTGGTCAGAGGGAGTGCAGCTCAAATGAGAAGCAAACAAAAAAGCAGAAGGTGGCCACCATGGCATGGGCTGCTTTTCAGGTGCTTGCCAACCGGTGCATTGAGTGGGAGAAAGTAGAAGGTAAGATCTAATGTGCAAAAAAATTGTTTATAATTACCCAGACTTTTCTGATGCACTTTTGGAGTGGTATATTCCAATAAATCTTTGACATTTTTGAATATTCTGTGTTGTTTTTTCTCTTATTCACTTAAAGGTGGCTCAACGGATGGAGTGCACTCCGGTTTGGCTCGGCAGGTGTCCAGTCTGCTGACCAATCACCTGGCCAGAGCTACAGAGTGTTGTGGCAACCAAGCTGCAGGCAACGACGCTTTACAGGATGTGCTTAGTCTGCTAAACGATCTTTCTAGGTATAGTTTAGTCATGGATGATCATAATGTATGCTTAATCTGTTAACTATATTTTCACTCCTAATTGTATTCCAGGAGCCATATCGGAAAAGCTATCTTGAGCCAACCAGCCTGTGTTTCAAAGCTCTTGTCTCTGCTACTTGACCAGAGACCTTCCCCGAAGCTGGTGCTTATCATCCTGCAGCTTTGTCGAGCCGCCCTTCCTCTCATGAGTGTAGAAGATTGTGGCAACGTGGCCCTGCCATCATGGAGCTATTCTATTAACACTCTTGACGCAGAGCAGCAAGATGCTAGTGACCCTGCCTCACGTATAGCTGCCTTGCTGCTCGCTAAGCTGGCAGACTATGTTGTACCAGGTTTGTCCTTCTAAAAGATTACATACTAAATAATAAATAATAAATTATTATTATTGTTCTAATGCTGTCAATGCTTTGCCAGGTTGCCAGACCTTGCTCTCTCCCAGCTCCTCTGAGCCAGACACTAGTCTGTCGCGAGCCAGTTCCAAAGGAGCGCTTAAGTCTGAAGATGTTGGCGAGGAGGGAGAAGCGGTTGATGGTAAGCTATCAATCTTCATCCACAAGAGAGAGGACCAGTCATCTCATGAAGTTCTGCAACCTCTTCTCAGGTAGGTTTTTCCCTGAAAACAAAGCTTACTTTAAAGTTGCTGAACAATTGAAGATGTTGTTTTTCCCTTTCTGCTGTGTAGCAGCTCAGAGGGACGCCCATTTCGCCTTGGCACTGGTGCAAACATGGAGAAGGTTGTTAAGATGGACAGAGATATGACCAAAGTAATGTTTTTAATGTGCATATTTACTCTATGGTTGTTATTTTTTGTAGATCAATGCTGACTTGATCTCTTTTTTTATTGCGTTTTCTAGAGTGGAAACTGTGAGGTGATCACAGAGGAAGCATCTGCTGCCCTAAGAAAAGCCACCAAGTGGGCTCAGTCTGGATTGATTGTGAGTGTTGGTCCTCCTGTAGAGACTCTGACCCAAGAGGCTGCTGGAGGCGTCACAACTGGGGACAAGAAGAAAACTGCTCAAACATCTGTATGTAGGGACAGGAACACCGAGCTGGCTAGGTACGTATTCCGTCTGGATTCATCAAGAAAGGCAAAGGCCTTGACCATAGGTATAACACCTAACTGAAAGTCTTGTCTCATGCAGGTCCGACCCGATTAGGCCGTTCATCAGTGGCCATGTTGCTAACAGTATGGCAGCTGAGGTCATTGCCCTGCTGCATAGTCTGCTTACCGCCCCGGAGTCAAACACTGCTCAAATCTGGACAAGCACTGCTGAAAAAGTAACTTCTTACTAGCTTTTAAGTTTTGAATTGAAAAAGGTTTTACATAGCATAAGCATAAATCTTATGTTTGTTTTAGGTGCTTTCCCGAGCATTGATGTTCATCCCTCAACTAGGTAGATATGCTGAGAGTATTTTGGAGAACGGTAGCAGCAGTGGTAGAAAACTGGCTAAGCTTCAAGCTATTGGCAGACAGGCGGTTGCTGCACTCTGTGCTCTGGGTGGCTTTAAGGAAACCATTAAAATTGGATCAGAGGTTCAGGTAAGGGACACAATTTAGGATTGCTTTGAGTTCATCACACTGTTGATTATTACTATCTTGTCACCGTATATCCCATGTATCTCTAGGTGATAGGTAAAGGAGTGCTGGGCAGCGTGGGAATAGTGATGTCCATAAATGAGCAGGAAGGCATTGCAACCGTCAAATTCCCCTCTTGTGACTATAGTAGGGCTTGCAAAGCCTCAGATGTGCTGACAGTGCCAATATCACGCCTGTGTACACCAAGATCAGAGGTAAGAGATCCACCATCTGCCATAGTCCCTATAATATTGTTATGTAGGCTATAGTCTTGATTCTTATGTCTGATTATTCTTTTCAATCTTCAGGCACTGCCATTATACAAGCTATCCATCACTGAAAAGGTTGTGCAAGCAGTGCAATCCATGCTTCTGCCACAGGAGGGCAGTCTGTCCATTCACACCTGCCTACCAGCTTCAGGAGATGGAGCCAGCCCAGTGATGGCTGCAGTTCGCTTGCTGGCTGAAATCAGAACCAGGTCAGTTAAAAAAATAAAAATAAATAGGGTAACTTATAAGGTCAATTTTAGTTCATTTTTATTTTCTTGTTATCAGTGAGAGTATAATGCCAGGGAAATATAATTTTCCTAGAAAAACCAGAAGCTTGCCAGCTGACTTCGAGTAGCCCACCAAATGGTCAACTAATTTTGCTTAAACTCTTAAACCATTCAATTCACACATTATGCCTCTATTTAGTGAAAAACTTTCACAAAGTAGCAAAAAGACAATAACCGCACTGTTTAAGTGTAGATCTGCTTACTAGTTTAAGTAAAATATACAAAACCCAAAACCAGTGAAGTTGGCACAATGTGTAAATGGCAAATAAAAACAGAATACAATGATTTGTTAATCATTTTCAACTTATATTCAATTGAATAGACTGCAAAGACAAGATATTTAATGTTCAAACTGAGAAAGTTATATATTTTTTTGGCAAATAATCATTAACTTACAATTTATTGGCAGCAATGCTTTGCAAAAAGTTGGCACAGGGGCATTTTTAACACTGTGTTACATGGCCTTTCCTTTTAACAATACTCTGTAAACGTTTGGGAACTAAGGAGACCAATTATTGAAGCTTTTCAGGTGGAATTCTTTCCCATTCTTGCTTGATGTACAGCTTAAGTTGTTCAACAGTCCGGGGTCTTTTATGCTTCATAACGTGCCACACATTTTCAATGGGAGACAGGTCTGGATGGCAACATATGTTTCTCCAAAACCTGTATGTACCTTTCAGCATTAATGGTGCCTTCACACATGTGTAAGTTACCCATACCTTGGGCACTAATGCACCCCCATACCATCACAGATGCGGGCTTTTGAACTTTGTGTCTATAACAATCCCGATGCTTCTTTTCCTCTTTGGTCTGGAGGACACAAAGTCCACGGTTTCTAACAACTATTTGAAATGTGGACTCAGGCCACAGAACACTTTTCTATTTTGAATCAGTCCATCTTAGATGAGCTCAGGCCCAGCGAAACCTGGCGACGTTTCTGGGTGTTGTTGATAAAAGGCTTTCGCTTTCCATAGTAGAGTTTTAACTTGCACTTACAGATGTAGTGACTAACTATAGTTACTGACAGTGGTTTTATGAAGTGTGGTGATATCCTTTACACACTTATGTCAGTTTTTGATGCAGTAATGCCTGAGGGATCGAAGGTCACGGGCATTAAATGTTACATACAGTGATTTCTCCAGATTCTCTGAACCTTTTGATGATATTACGCACCGTAGGTAGTGAAATCCCTAAATTCCTTGCAATAGCTTGTTGAGAAATGTTGTTCTTAAACTGTTGGACAATTTGCCCACGCATTTGTTCACAAAGTGGTGAACCTCGCCCCATCCTTGTTTGTGAATGACTGAGCATTTCATGGAAGCTCCTTTTGTACCCAATCATGGCACTCACCTGTTCCCAATTAACCTGTTCACCTGTGGGATGTTCCAAATGATTTGATCATTTGATGAGCATTCCTCAACTTTCTCAGTCTTTTTTGCCACTTGTGCCAGCTTTTTTGAAACATGTCCCAGGCATCAAATTCCAAATGAGCCAATATTAGCAAAAAATAACAAAGTTGGTCAGTTTGAATGTTAAGTGTCATGTCTTTGCATCGTAATCAATTTAATATAACTTGAAAAGGATTTGCAAATGGATGGATGTATTCTGTTTTTATTTACGATTTACACAACATGCCAACTTCACTGGTTTTGGGTTTTGTAAAGGCTGCCAGTCATATAATTAAAACACTAAATACTTTTTTGTCAAATCAGCTCCTAAGGTAACAAAGGAAACAAATTTAAAAGACATGCATACTGAAATACAAGATGCAGATACTTTATGGTAAACAGTGGGCAGCTACAGTGTTTATGGATCTAACAAAAGCATTTGACACAGTTAATCATAATATCTTAATCAACAAACTAGAACGGTATGGTATTAGAGGGTTGGTATTGAACTGGATTGGAAGCTACTACAGGAAGCAATATGTGAAGCTATCACCCAGCTTCACATATTGCTTCCTATAGTAAGTCAACAGAGCTAGATATATCTTGCGGCGTACCCCACGGATCAATACTGGGACTAAAATTGTTAAATCTCTAAAAAACGACAGTTGTTTAGATACAAACGATTGAGGACACCGAGGTCATGTCTAGGTGTTTTGTGTGAAGAAGCGCTTGTCAAATATAAATTATTGAATGACGAGACGCGTCACATTAAATTTTACCATAAACCTATTCCTGGTCATGTCGTGCTCTGTCATTAATTAGAATATATCGAAAGATTTCCACCTGCAGCATCTGGTGGCTCTGGTGGCATTTGTCACTACTATTTGAAATGGAAAGACCTGGGTTAGAATCCATGTCAGATTTGAAATGATGTAAAGTTTTTAAATGTATGTTTTAAAGATGATAGAAGTTGTTTAATATGTTAAATTTCAGCATTGTAATTTAAAAAAAATGGTTGTTCATTGTTTTGCTCAAGGTAGTATTATCCATATGGGACTGGGGTACCCATGATTTCAGCATTTCAAAGCTCCTCTCAGACCACCAATTATTGACCTCTGTGTTTGTCAAATCCTGGTTACAACCCTGCTTAAACTTTAATATTATTTGCGAACGACACAATCGTGTTGTGCTCAGGGGAGAACACACTTCAGTTAATACAAATAGTTAT